>NW_024498340.1:580340-601081 GCF_017590055.1 Onychostruthus taczanowskii | reverse complement strand
GGGGCGGGGGGAAAGAATTTGTGTGTGTCAGGCAGGATTTTAATTTATCTGAGCACTCAATTGACCAGAAAGAGACAGAAATGCCGTTGTGCCAAAACCTCTTGGGAGCTCGCCCTCCTTCCGGGAGAAAGCCGTAAGGTCAAATTGAGGAGAAATGGAGGCCTGGAGGAGAGTTTCGGAGGTAGATCGAGGCGCTGGAATCTGCAGGGTCATCTGCAGTCAGACACAGCATAGAAAGTGTGAAGTGCCGTGGCTTAACGGGGTATTTACTGAGCTTGGTAGGATATGTGCTAGCCCTGTGTGAGCAATTAGTGCTGATTAGCAGTTCCCTCTGCTGGCTGAGCTACCGAAGTTATCCCTTCGGCTCTGCGGGAGTGCTTCTGCTGCTGCAAGGGTGCGTTAGGCTGAGCTGCGTGCTATCGCCGCTCCTGAATTAGCGACATAAGGCGGTACCACAGGGCAGCTACGCAACAAGTAAAACCGTGGTTCACTCTGCTGCCACCGAAGTCTTCTCTGGTAATAAAAAGAGCAGAGCAGCCACAGGCTCTTTCTCTAGGAGTGATTTTGACAAGCATGTTACTTTGCATTTGTTTGGCTGCATTGTTTTGTATTATTATTTTTTGCTCTGTGTGTGATACGTGCTGTGTGTTACACGGCTTTGAGCAAGGACCTAAGTCTACTAATTATTTTTTTAATAAAAATTGTGGGTTTGATATTCCATTTTTGAAACAGATTAAAATATTCTTGTTTTTCTTCAAGGAACAGTAAAGCAGGGCTAATTTGACTTCTACTTCTCTTAGACAAAATGGAGATGTGGTGACTTACCACATCATTAACAAGTTGTGATCTAACTGATACAGACCTCTGAAGGTTTATGTCACCCTGAAATGAGAAATGAAGTCAGGTTCTCAGCATCTAAGCCATCTTCCCTTCTGCCCAAATGAATCTTTTTGATGTGGTTCCTCAGGGCAGGAAAGCTCATGGCAAAGCCAGTGTCTGCTCACAGACTTAAACATCAGCTGCAGTCACAGCTCAGTGATCCTATGAAAACAATTTTACAGACAGATGTGCTGTTGTTACCTGTCATGTATTTACTATTCTTTTTTTTTCTTTTTTTTTTTTTCTTTTTTGCCCAGATATGGCTGGTGAATGAGAGGCCTCTGCTTCTCTTTGGATTTTTGTCGTTAATTTGCCAGGTGCTTTTAGACACATCTGCCCATTTCTGCTCTCTGTGGAGGGGGATTAATGTTAACTCACCTCTCGCAAAGTGCTTTACAAATGAACGTAAAGAAGGCTCTGAAGCTGTTAAGTAGCTGTTTTCACTTCCAGGGTACGTGGCCCAAGCCCAGTGTCTCAGGCAGCCAAAGACTTTCCGCGAGGAGATTCCTGTGGGTTTCTGTGAAGAACCCACCTTCCCTTGCCACCAGCCCCCCCCATCCAGTCAAGAGACAGGCCAAAGGCAAAACCACTGCCTTGTTCCCCCTGCCACAGAAATCCTGCTTCGCTCCTGCCCCGGCTGAAAGCTTAAATATGTGCTTCTCGTGCCGTGGCTCGAGCTCCTCAGGAAAACTTCAGTTACATCCAAATTAATAACTGAACGCAATCAGCCTTGATTCCCAGCCTAAGACCAGGCTTACTGTGGGAACGACTGGATGCTGGCAGCAAGATTGGCTGCCGCGGGAGGTGAGGACGGCCAAGCTAAACAACCGCCGTCTGGTCCCATGTCCTCCTCCTCCTCCTTGCTCCTCCTTCCACTGCTCACCGTGAGGCCGGGATTGGGGTATCCTGGTCATTGGCCCCGCTAGCCAAGAGGTGAGGGAGCCTTTTCCACACCTGGCTGCGCCAGGACTTTGGGATCTAACGTGCCCCAGAGACACGGGATACTCAACGCACCTGGCTGCGTGTACTATAAACCACTTTCACTTTCTTGCTCGAGCTGTGGGAATTTGCATACAAAACGACCCATTAGGCCCCATCAAAGGATATTTAGGTTGCTGGTGTTAAATTACCAGAAGCAGGCAGTTCAGTTCTGCGTAGAAATTGTTTCCTACTTAAAAGTGAAACGGTGTCCTAGGAAGGTTTCCCTCACCTGTTAATAACAGTAGTACTGCTTTGCTTTCTGAGTCTTCACCACGATGTTAAAACTGAATTTCTCTAATGACAGGAGATTGAGTTTCAGGAAAGGTAAAATTTCATGCCTTTTTTTTTTCAGTGTTAAATATTTTTACATAAGATGTTGAGAATTATTTATAGATGCATTGTTTCACCATTACCAAGTGAAATAAATTTGGTTTATGCTATGAATAATATTAACCAACCGAACAATAATGGCAACAATGTTTCAAATACAATCACTTCTCTACAAGTCCTTATCCCCTTTGTGGTTCAAGATACTGGCTCCAATGAGGTAAAGACTAGGTCACAGGTAATTATTTCCAACTAACTCCTGATTCACCGAAGCTCAGTCGAGGTTCAAGTCACCCCTTGTCTCATATGTTGGGGATGTCTGAACCACGAATGTGTAAGCCTCCCCGTTTAAATGGGCTAGGAGGCTTCATTGCAGGTGAGGAAAGCGCCCAAATGGAGCAGGCACAGGTACAAATATATTCTTGACATGCATTTCCTCTGGCATGTACCTGTGCTTTTCGTGCCTTAGTCACAGGGGAAGTTCAGAAGTCCTTGTGTGAAAACTCAGAAGTATTGGTATGCAAACAGAGAAGTGTGACTTAGTAGTCTCACTGCTCCCACTATTTCACATGAAAAGTGCCAGTATTGACAACGCAAATGTGACATGCTCTGTATGCCCTATCAAGGCATTTCAACCCCTGTGTATTTGGGGTATGTGGATGCATCAAATCTAAGGTAAGAGAAGCCCTTTTCCTTAATTAAACAATGTTTAAATTGGTTGCTTCTTGGGATTTCCTACTGAATTAATTCTTATGCTGTAAAAGGGATTTTTCAGCTCCTCGGGTTGAATGAGAGCTGCCTCTGAGATGCTTTCTGTCAGAAAAAAATACCCAAATGTACACAGGGAGGCTCAGGAGGAAATAAGCTGGGAAAGAAAAACATCCTAGGAAAAAGGATTCAGCAGCAGCAAACCAGAGGTGGCCTAGGAACCCACAAAGTCCAGCTGAAAACCACTGATAGCGGCCTCACAAGTGTGTTCAGAGTGGTTCTGTCCCACGCTGGGGAAGTGTAGATCTGAGCACACAAAAATGACCATGCCAACAGGGTGGTGGAGGAAGGTTTGGGTCTGGAAACAGGAAACAAAGGAGAGAGCGAGCAGGTGGGGAGATGCTCAGCCAAGAAAGATGAGAGAAGGGATTCATAATAAGGTGCAGTAAGAAACGTGTTGGATTTCAGACAACGACACATGCTGTCAATAAACCTTTGTGTTTTAGAGAGAAAAAGAATGAAAAATCATTTTGAAGACCCTAAAAAAGAATAAATCTTTTGTAGCAAAGCTGTATTTAATTTGGTTATAATCCACTGAATTGAGATATATTTCAGCTTGACTGAAGACTCCCAAGCACGGCTCATAGGAAACCAGATCACTTCTGGCAGAGGGAAGAAAAACTGTCTGTTAGAACTAAGTTCTCTCAGTTGGCATGTTTATCGCCAGAGATCAATGAAAACCAGAGGATAAATAAAAGCAGATTTTGAAAATGAACCGATAGACATTCAGGCACCAAAAAGCATTTATTTTTCTGTGTGTCTTACTGGAGAAAATCAGATTGAAACGTGTTTTATTGACAAGCATGTATCTTATTTGCATATTTGCAAGACCGATAAACAAGTGGCCCAATGTCATGTAGGTCCCAGATTTGCTGCCCTTTCAGACCTATTAGTTTGTGGAGATTTGGATGTGGTGTGTCTTTCAAGGTAGGACACAGTGTTCTGCTTTAACAGGAAGCATGTGGCCCAGCTTTAACCACATAGCAGGACTTAGATGGGAATAAAATTACCAAGCAGCATGCTGATGATTTTATAAAAGCTTAACTGTATTTCCCCAGGGTGCCTTGGTATTTCTAAGGGAAAGAGAGAGTAAACAGTATGTTTGTATTTAATAACAGAGATACAGGGGTGAGAGCGTCTCACATAGGCATAGCTATATTTCTCCCAGGATCTTATGCAGTGTAGAAGCATCTGTGATTAATGTCCTTGCACACATCTTCTTGTGTGCCTTTCTTTGCTTTAGATTCAAATGTACTGGAAGAGTTGAGCTTCTATTCATTGTCTGCCCCACCTGACCTCTCTCCTCTGTGCTCTTTGCCCTCTATTAAACAACACAGCATTTTGTTTCCATCCCCTGCAATATTATTGCCATATGTTGTCTGTCTTCCATGTCTCCAACTGCTCCCACTTGGCCTTCCTCCCTGAATTTGATTCTGGGCTCCTTTTTCCCTTTCTGCCTTTTTCTGTGCCCATGCTCTGAGTAACACCATCCCTGTCCCCACCAAAATGGACAGCCCCTTGAGGTGATCTTCCTATGACCCTGCACTGTCTCCGCTTTTTGAGGAAAGCTAAGGAAATTAACAACACCAGGTTTTCTCTGACACTGCTTTTCCTGCTTTAATGGAGTTTATTGAAGGTGTGCACAAGGCTTTTATTAACTGGTTTCACTAGCTACCTTAAAGAACCCTGCTTTTTTATGATGCTGAGAAAAGAAAAGAAAAGGACTAAGCCACCAGGGTGCTGAGACCAGGACATTGTACACAGATCATTATGATTTCATTGGTTCCATATATTTGCCCATTTATTGTTCACTCCATCTGGCCTTATATCTGTGCTGTGAACTCTCCATCCTTTTGTTCTGCATTTGTGCTGAGTACAAGGGGATCCACACCCTTGATTAAGATCCCAAAGACTTACTATAATAAAATATTTAAGAAGAGGAAGAGTAGTTGAAATGTATCTGTTACCAATTTCCATATATTTGCCCATTTATTGTCCACTCCATCTGGCCTTATATCCGTGCTGTGAACTCTCCATCCTTTTGTTCTGCATTTGTGCTGAGTACAAGGGGATCCACACCCTTGATTAAGATCCCAAAGACTTACTATAACAAAATATTTAAGAAGAGGAAGAGTACTATTACCAACTGTTGTTATGGCTGGAGTAAGACTTTAATATAGAATTCAAACAGAGAAGTCTTTTATTTACAGACTATTCCTGTGCTTTTTGTAAATAGACATGTGCTTTACAGTGAATTGTTTATAATCTAAGTAGCTTTGAATCTGTATTTCCTTTAGAGAAACAGCAAATCAAGAAAAAATATGACCAATATGGAAAGGTGGAAAGGTGTTTTTGTCATATTGATATTTTGTCACTGTATTTGAACTAAAGCCTTTATGATAGCCGCTATGCAGTACTCAAACATTCTGGCTGCAAGACAGAGAGGTCAGTATGCCTGTCCATCTATTGATCTTACTTTATTTTTTTCTTTCTTTCCTGAGAACAGCTCCACTAAAGTCCTTAGATATTAGTAGAAAGGTGTAATGCAGGGGAAAAATGAGGTTGGATGAAACAAAGGCTTGATTCAGTGAAGTGTCATGATAGAAGAGAAGCTGTATTTTTGCTGGTTAAAAGAAAGAATCTTATCAAGACTGTCTCTTTGATTTGACCATACTATTTGAAGCAGATTCCTGGTATTTAATGAGCTGCAAACACAATGACAACTATAATTTGGCTAATTGAAAGTGACAAGCAAGGATTCTTCCTCAAAGGCAGGAAAAACCCTACTCATTTCTCTTAATAGTTGGTTGGCCAGTCTGGATGTTCTCATCAGCACAATGTGGTGAAGTACTTCTCCAGCCAGGTCAGTGCCTGGGCCTTTTTCTGAGAGTGCACCCTGGCCATGTGACAAATTGTCGTGCAGAGACCCGCGAGGCAGCGATGCCCTGACTGACACTGCAACCCAGAGCTGTCTGGTGGAATTCCCTGAGGAGCAAGTGGTGTTAGATGCCTTGGGAGGCAACAAGTCCCCACCAGCCTGTCAATTCTGTACATCTGGACTGCTGAGTTTTAGTTACTCTCATTACTTAGGGCAGCAGGATTAGAAATGGCCCATGTGCGTATCTATTCCAATCACAGCATTGTGTGCTTCCTTTATGCTTTTGTTGGGCAGTTTTTTGTCACAGCTAGAAGAAAATAATCTCATCAGTTTAATGCCACCACCTCTTCCTAGCCTACCTTGTTTCACTGCTTCCTCTCCATACACCCATTCATTAACAATTTCTTTAAGTTCCCATTATCTACTCACTCTACTTTAAAACTAAGATTAAAATATGGTCAAAGCAGCTTTCTTTTCTTGCTTCTTCTTTCAAGCCATTATGTCAGCGAAGGAGGGGTCTCATTTTGCTAAGTCAGAGTTGGTCTCAGTTGGTCTGAGTTGTGCTCAAGCCTCTGCAGCTTAAACCAGGTACTTAACATCTCTCAGCACCTCAGCCTTCTACCTGCAATGTGAAATGGCAAAAAAGCCCACCTGTTCTGAGCTTTACCATACTGCTCTTGGGAACTTGCTGTAAGATCTTATGATGGAAGGTTCACAGGGACATGAAATGCTTTTTTCCCTGGGTGCTGCTAATGGATTAACACTGCATTTTTTGTAACCACTTATGTTTATACCAGTCAGTAAAGAGTGTAACAAACAGCAAAGGAGAGTGGTGGGAACCATTTTGTGTTCACACTGCACGCTTGAAATGTGAGTGAAAACTGATTGGGACCAAGCCATCTTGTGATAGCATCCCACCCCTCAGTCCTGTGTAATTTTTCACCTTTCATCTCTGTGGGATATATCCATTACTTCTACCCAATTGTTCAGTTAATTTATGCTTCACTCTGATGCATATCCATGTCACTTCATCCTGACCACTTCTCTTACCAGCCCCCCATGTAGGTGAGCATTCCTCTCAGTCCCACTGCAGCACTACTGTGCAGTCCCTTCCCTGTCTGCTGGCAGATGCAAATGGTCAGTCAGAAAACATGCAATAAGTTGAACTATGCTAGTCGAAAGGAAATGGATGCCACTAGGAATTCATAAGCATTCATAACTTATCCGATTCAAGTAAATCTGTCTTACAGCTCTCACAGAGCAGGATAACTTACCTCTACATTAGCAGATCCATTCTTATGTGAATGTCTCCGAAAAGGGAGCCTGAATAAAATGTGTTCTGTGTGTAACCTGGCTGCCATCAATCAAGTATTGATTTCAAGAGAACCCACACCTACACACCGTGCTATTATAAAGCTGTGTAGTACCAAATTCAGGTCATCCCATAGTGTCAGCGAGACTTTACCAAGTTTGTGGTTTGATACCAATCAAATTATCTTCAAATAATTAGCATAGGAAGAAATTCTCCCCTCTTCCCAACAAAGTGAGGAATAAATAAGCTCCCCCCTTCCCTCACTTGAGACTGGGAAGATAAGCTTATTTCCTCTCTCTCAATAGCTTTAGAGACTAAAGAACCTCATCGAGTTAAATAGAATGGAGAGCTGCAGAAAGCACCACTACAGAGAATAACTCAGGGTTTTCTTATATTACACCGCCCAGCAGTGGATAAAGAAAAACTGCCAGAAAAAGTAGAAATCACTAATCAAAAAAGTGTATTGATTGCCTTTCCTTCAGCCTTCAGGTAATATTTAACATACAAACACACACACACACACACCCTGCCTTCCCCCATCTTCTGCTTCCTGAAATAGGAAGCTCTGCCACGTCCCTTCATTCTCCCCAAACTCCGCAAAGAATGACCATGAGCTGTTGTGCTGAGCAGTCACACTCCTCCCAGATCTGTGCGTGCACCAGACATCACAGGTCTGTCAGTGCTCTGCCGCATCAGACAGGAATGATACAGTGTCACATGATGCCACCCCTGGCATCTTTTCCTGCTCCGGCTCCTCCCAGCACTCTGGGGAGAGCCCCCATGGGGGAAAAATCAAAGTGCCTTGGGCTCAGCTCCTGAGGCCACTGCTCATCTCTTCTGCTGGAATCCTGGATTGGCACCAGGGCTGGGCGCTTCAGCTCAGCATCACCACCACGTGTGGCCAGGTGCCCAAAGTGCTGACCAAAACTAGACATGCAAATTATGAAACCCACCGCTGCCACCAGAACGCTGTACAAAAATTCTTGTTTTCAATATGACAGGTGACTGAAATACCACATCCCTTCAAAATAAAAAGGATATTGAAAACAGAGATTGAATAGTTCAAAACATGTATAATAGGGGATGAGGCTTCTGCCAAACCAGTTGTGAGTTTAAGTAAGCTCAGACGTGATAGCTAATTACTATTATGTCTGGGATGTCTGCTTCGTGGTCTCTGCCAAATACCGAGTTTTGACCTTGAAGACTCCCAGTGTAGAGCTAGCAATTGCTCTAAAGCAACTACAACTGAACCAAGCTGGTAGATTTCACTCTAGGCTTCGGGAACATCTTGGGTGTATTTTCATGACAGCTTAAGCTGGTCTAACTCAGAGCTGGAACAAGAACAGGTCCAGCCAGGCATTTGCTTTGCCCTGACACAATGTTTGTCTCATGATGAGAAGAATTGAAAAAAACAACAAGAAAATCAGCAGACACAAAACTGAAATTACCGAGTTGGAAAAAAAGAATCCTGTAACTTTTTCCTCACTCAACTGCCTGAACTAATGTGCAGTAGAGAGAGAAAAATGGCAGCAGCAGACAGTTTTGTCCTTACACAGCTGAGGTACGTGAACAGGTCAGACACAGGAGCAGAGCTCAGGCTTCTCTCCTGAGCACTGGAAATCACTGGCACCTTTTTTTGTCCTATGCTTTCTTCTTGACCTTCCTTTCCTTCACAGCCTTTCCATTTTGTCTCCCTCAGTGTGGCTAACACCTGGCTGTTTTGCATTTTTGTTTTTCCAGCTGTTCTCTGTAATTGCCTCCCATAAGTGATGTGACCTGCTTTCCTGTCAGCTACTTTTCTCTTTGGTGAGGTCTGGAATTTGGAAGTTTGAAAGACTTTTCTGTATGCTAAAGACAGCATGAGCCTAAAAGGCAGCATTTCCCACCAAAAATATACGTGTCCATTATACCTATACAATAAACAGTATCTGGAATTGGCTAGTTTCATGGACTTTGCAGATGAACAGGGGTTCTGACACATAGAATGATGATACAAAGATTGGTGTAGGGTCTATTTATTTCAGCTGTTCTTATTTTATTAGCTGTTCCTTGATGACACCTATGCTGGTCATCTTTATAGGATTCTTGGCACAGAAAAATATAACACATCTATAAAAGCAAACAGTGCCCAATACTTATTCTGTGGGTGTATATGCATGCTCTGCTTGAGATTATACTCCCCGTGTTCCAAGTCTTACTTATACAACAGTAATTCTGCACCCTTATAGACACATAAATGGGCTCTTAAGAAGACACAAGTATAATTTATAGCCAGCCTCAAGACATGAATTCCCTCCCACCATTTGGAAATGTGTTTTCAAGCTGCATTGGTTTTCAAAGCAATTTTTATGCAGCAGAACAAAATCGTGTTGAGGCATCTCTTGCAAAATCAAAAAAAATTTCCAATGTTTGTTTCTGTTTGTGCCCTGGTCAGCAGTAAGAATGTAATGGTGTAGTTTTCAGAAACCATCAAGAATTTCATCACAACCAATGCATCCCTACAAATCATTTCAGCTTTGACAAGACAACATTTTTCAATGCAAATTCATTTTGTTGGATGTTCTTGTTGGTTCCAATCATCTCACTTCCACTTTACCATCCTTTTTAAATGGCTACAGTGCAGTAAAATGGATCTTCACAGTGAGTGTCAACAGGGTTGGGCAATAGGTGTTAGAAATAATTCCTAACAAATTGTCCTACTTCTGCTGTGTCCCTAATGACGGAGTTTGAAGTAGGATTTATTGCAAATAATATCATTTATGAAAAACAATACTTTTCAAGTCTGACACCATTCACTAATTCACACTGATTGAAATGCAGGATAATTTTCAAAAGCTTTGCTTTTTTCCTTCCTTTCTTCCTTTCTTCATTTTTTAAATTTGTTTTGGGAGGTTTTTTGGGTTTGTTTTTTTTGGTTTTTTTTTTGGTTTTTTTTTTGTTTTTGTTTTTTTTTTGTTTGGTTTGGTGTTTTTTTGTTTTGTGTTTGGTTTTTGTTTTTTGTTTGTTTGGTTGGGGTTTTTTTGTTAAAGTCAAAATTTCTGACTGTTCTGATGATATTTAAAAGGGCAGATACTGCTTAGGGATAAATCAGTCTACTTGGATGCCTAAATTCATTGTATCACATTATCTCATTGGCGAAATTCCTGATCTGCAGCAGTTTTAATCTGCATTTAACTGCACACTGTGGACCAATTCTGCCAACCTTCTCAGGCAAAACTTTGAGGTGGCCACAGGAGAGACAAGGCAGTGGAAAGCAAGCTATCAGATGTTGCTTTCTGGATCTTATAGCCAACAAGTTAACCACTGATATTCTGATAATGTTGCATGGCAAGGTAAGCATGTGTTCCTCAGATATGCTATCAAGGTTTTTCAACCTGCAGGTCTCTTTATTGCAAGGCAATGTTTTTGGCCAGGACAAAACAAGAGAACTGACAGTGCTAAAACGTGTGCTGGGTATACCCACCCTGGCAGTGGCAATGGTGTGTGGTGGTGGGTCAGTGTTTGGCTAACCAGAGGCAATGAGGTGGAGATCCATTTCTCACTTCTGTCATAATGCCCTCCTGCTTTCCTGCCTGAGGAGATCTGCCCAAGCATCAGGTCCATTTCACAGACAGGAGACAAGAAGACAAGAGACAAGGGAGGCAGGCTGTGCAACTCACCCTTTGCTTCCTTGGGAGCATGCAGGCTCCCCTGAAGCACCCCTTCACCTCCCACTGCCCCACCAGGCCTTTGCATTTTAGTTTAACTCTCAAACATTTTACAGGACTTCCAAGTAATAGCTCCTACTCCTCAGCACAATTCCAGTTCACTTGCTCTTCTTTAATCTGTGTTCATCATTAAAGATCCCTTCCTCTAGAAACTTCCTAATTTCCCCATTCTTGTCCTCTCCAATTGCTCCCTCCAGCCATCACTTCTGAAGACAGAATTGCTGAAGAGATTACATCCACTGGGATTGAATTCCTAAATGATGAGGCTTAACCATGTTTGTTTCAATTTCTATACCTTGAAAAAGAATGCACTAATTTCCCACTGGTCTCCCAGGAGAAGGTTAAGATCAAGTAAACAATGTTTGAAAAGCTTTTTGCAGATGGCAAAGGGAGTCCAAGCATTTCCAGAGATCTAGTGAGAGGAAACATCTTGTTAAGCTGCATGTCTCAAATCTCAAATAACATTTTTTTTTCCCCCTTATGGTTACAAGCTTATTTAAGGGCAAAAGTAATGTTCAGGTTTTTTGGCACTTGCTGTTTGAAATTCATGTCTCTGTGATATTCTTTCAGCTTTTCTCTTGTGCTCGTTACTATGCTCTCCAAGTGCTTAAAAAACATGAGCTCCTAGGACAGTAGAATCTTTAAATTACTCAGAATGTGATGTTCAGAGGAATTGAAGAATCTGGGAACTCCTTGGAATTTATTAGATGCCAGATTTAAACTACACATCCAAGCTAGATTTTCACATTTCAAAGATTATTTTTTAACATATTTAAACAGAGCATTCAGGACTGAGGAAGGGCAATCCCCAGAGGATCTATAAAACAGGAAATGTAGAGAAAGAAAGAATTGGGCAGAATTATGTTGCAACTGGCTTCTGACACTGATTAGTAATTAAACTGGTAGAAAATTAAACTCTTGAAATTATTTAAAATGCATGTACAGAGCATTCTTTCCTAAGGAGCTGGAGTGCCTTTTTAAGGATCCTGCAAAAGGCTGCAATGGTAATTCATTTGATTTAACTGATTTTGCCACTTTTCTCTGGGAGGTGATAAAGCAGGTTTGTCAAGATAGATAAGAGTGCTGTATTGTGGACTGTGTGCTCACAACGTTTTCCAATTTGAGCTTTCTATCATCAGGGCTTTCTCATCTTCAGGCAAACTCAAAGCATTACAGATTGCAATTCTTTCAGTGTCTCAAAGTGCATCAGGCATATTAAAGATAGAGAAAGCAATGTGTCCCAAAGAGAGGATTTCTTAATTACTACTTTATTATGTACTTTATTATTTTCTAGAGGTTTTGATCAATGCTTTGGCCAGTGCACAAATACAGAGGAAGTCTCTGTCATGGCCAAGTGAGTTTATCACCAAAACTGAATGCACAAGTACAGCACAGAAGAAAAGGAAGTTCCTGAATGGGGACTGGAGGCAAACACAGTAGTCCACATTGTTCTGGAGGCAGTCTGGTTTCTACACATGATGCCTTCCCTTGCACTGGGCAGTATTGGGACCTCTGCAGGAAAGACACTGAGCAACCTCATTTGGTCAATGTTGCAAGAGCAGAAGGGAAGGCTGGAACAGGAGGGACCAAGAGATTTGGCACAAGTCACAGCAAGAAAGCATCATTTGGGCTAAGTACAGATTTATTAAGGAAATGGATTTCAAAGCCCATCAAAAGACTTTTGAAGCTCATTGATATCCATTGGCAAATATTTAAGAAAGAAGAGCAGTTGTGTATAAAATGGCCCAGAGAGAAGAAAACATGGGATAAGCTCAGAAAAACTTGAAATTGCTTAGTTGAGAGGAAGATGCTAAGAAGTTTTTTGACTGAAAAAATTTTAAATTTAATAATTAAAAACCAGCCTTTTGCCAGTGATTCCTCAAGTAGGTTTTTTGTTCTTCAGAGCCTGCAATACTTCACAGATTTCTGGGAAAGAAAGGATATTCCTCTTTTAAACTCTCATGCTAGAGAAAGCTAGGCATGGCTAAACTATTATTTAAAGAGTTCGTAGATGATTGTGGATCATAATTATATCTTGTTTAAAACATCCCTTGAGGTAGGGATGGAATAGGGTAATTTGTGACCTTTCTCTTGTCTTCAATTACTAATGACAGCCTGAACTGATGAACAAAAAAAAAAAAAAAAAAAAAAAAAAAAAAAAAAGGGAAGGCTTTGTGTTTCAGCCACGTGAAATACCTCTCTTTGTTAAAAAAAAATCACAAACATCACCACTTTTACATTCAAGTTCAAGGTAAGCATGTGCTGGAGTGCCCTTGCTGAACCAGAGTGGGAATGAGGTGAGCACCCACTCACCTCATGGATATGGAAGATACCCTGTATTCTCCACTTACAAATCACTCTTCTTCCCCAGGGAAAACACAGCTGCTCCTGAGCCACTGCCAAAACAACCACTGCCAAAACAACCAAGCCACCCAGCCAGGGGAGGGCCTTGTGGTGGGAGCCTGCAATGCCCCAGGGGGTGAGGCTGAAGCCTGGCTGAGCTGAGGGCACTGCACTGGTAAATGCAGGCACCCAAGCTGCTCTTCAGGGCCCAGACATGCTTTAGATATTTTCTGTACTGCAGTCCCCTACTTCAGCTTTACTTGGGATTTGAGATGTTGACACTAAATAGCAAACCTGATGCCTTGGACCATTAAAAACCACTGAAGTGGTTCAGTAGGAACCAGAGCTTATGAAGTTCCTTTTTTTCTTCTGTAGGAGGTATCCACTCAGCTATTCATTGAATTATTTCCTTTTTCCAGAGTAAATTTTGTGATGCTTTTTTTTTCTCAGATTGTAAGACATCCTGCTTATATGCTATAGTCCTAATAAATACAGATCAGACTTAAAGAGCTTCCGTAAATGTCATTATTTTGAGGCAACCTACTCATTTTTCAGAAGTGGAAAGCCAGAAACACCTCCAGAATGAAACACCTACACAGGGAGAGATTTCCAATTCCTTCTTTTATTCCCAAGATGTTGCCAAATTGAGAACTCCTGCTTTACAAGCAGGGATTCACAGCCGAACTGAATACTGGACATCCCCAAAGAGCAAACAGGAAAACTCTCAAGGATAATTGAACTATGGGCACCTCAAAATGAATACATATGTTGTGGGAGAGAGCAAGTGAATGCTACTTCTTTGATTTTTCTTATTTTCACAACCTGCTTTACCATAACTGAGTATCAGTGTGTAACACCTCCTCTGGTGAGCACTCCTGCACTGTTTTCAGGTTAATGCATGCAGTGGGCACAAACAAACAGTAACAGTGTACTAGGGTGTGCTGAGGCTTGAAGATTTTTTTAACAGTGATGATGTGTGCCCTGAGCAAAAAAAAAAGTGGTGTGGAGCTGAAAACAAACAAGAAGTAGCAGACAACCACCTCACACCTCCAGTAGTACTGGGCTGTGCAGCTGGGGCGGTCATTTTTCCACTAGACCCAGTCTCATCCACAGGGTCATGACAGCAACTCCCATCCCAGAGGAGCTGAGAGGGAGCATCTCTCCTTTTGCCCTTCAGCAGGGCTTCCTGGCAAAGACTTACAGGATCCCAGCTTTGTCTATTTGTCTCTGGCAGTTGCAGCTACAATTCCTCTTCCGAGGGCTTCAGTGGGGCATGAGCCATTCTTGGAACAAGGGGGTTCCCTGTCTGCAGGTGAGATGCTAAGCAAGGTTTGAGCTACGTAGAGCACCACGCTCTGAGCACTGTCGGCGATGGCTTTGCACAGTGATGGTGAGAGCTGTGTGTCTAATTTGGGCAGCAGCAGATGGATCATTTAAGACAGAAAGAGACTGGCACTACCAGCAGAGCAAAGGGATAATGTGTTCCTTCTGCAGCACAAATCTCACAAGTGACTCATGACTCTTCTGCAGCTCACGCTGGCATCCCTTGGTCTTTGTGACTGTAACTGCACATTTTAAAGGTCAGGACACAGTGCTTTCTCCCTGGTACCTTGGAATCCATACAGGTGAGGGTTTTGCTCTGAAGAACCTCCAGGGCACACAGTGGTTTCCACATGGTTTGATCAGCAGGTTGCTCTTCTCCTCCTTCTGGCCCAAGTGTAGAGATTATGAAATAATCTAGCCAATAAACCTCTCAGTTTGATTCCCGGGAGCTCGTTGCATACATAATTACCATGTACATGACTAATATCAGGCAGGCCTGGTGCCTGAGCCACACCCACATTCCTTCTGCAGCCCTCATTTCAGAACAGATTTCAATTAACTTTCATCAGATGTTTAAGGTGGCCTAAGTCTTTTCTTCTTTGTGTAGGTGTTTATATTTCAGTGCTTTATACTTAAGGATGTACTTGACTGCTAACTAGAACAGAGACTGGTTTGGGCATGCGCTTAAATGGTCATCTGTCTATGGGTATTATTTAGGTGGTATTTCCTCTGACAGCAAGGCCCTGGCATTAACTGAGCTGTGTGTGCAGGCTGCTCACGTTCATGAGTTAGTGTGCTATACCTTGTGAAAGCACACACTGATGGTTCACCTGTAACAACCTGGAATCACAGGCATTTCACCACTGTCCTTGCTGAAATACTAGAAAGCCCGAAGCTGATGGTGTTGAAAAGCCCATTGCTTCTTGCCCGAAATGGAATTGTCATCTAGATTGGGTAGTAGCTTTCTGTGCAAATTTCAGTTCTGGGTACAAGGTATCCTGGTACTGCACAATTTATACCAGTCTTGACTCAGGGGGACTCAAATCAGTGCAGGCTGTGCTCGGTAATGGTAAAATCCCACAGAGAACTAGTCAGTGCAAGGAAACCACTGGCCAGAAAGAAGACCCAAAAGATAGGAATATACTAGTGCTTCTGCACATTCAACTTTCCTTAAATTCTCTTGATCACTTTATAAGGGAAAAACAAACCAGTACAGATGGCCATGTGTTTCACAGGCTGGAACACTGCACTGAAGTTGAAATAGGCCCCACTATTTTAGCAGCTTGGTAATGTTTCCATCTTTCACAGGTTTCTGAGCTGGATCCAGCTGAAAATAGTAATAACTTACCTTTGACAGTTATGTAAAAGATAGACTGCAGCCTCAGTTCAGCTTCCCTTGAACCAGGAGCTGAAATTTGCAACCATGTTTCATAACAGTACCTTTATTGGCAAGCTTGCCAAACAGGCCTGAGAGAGGTGACCTTTGCAAATGAATAACAACAACTTTGACTTTAGAAATAGTCTTTCACAATGAAGCTGATCCTGGGAAAACACCCTCTGCCTACACTGAACTTTTTTTTCAGTAACTTTAAATCCAAAATTTTGTTTAAATAATTTAAAATGTGCTTAAAATTGTATGTTTATTCCTACACTGAACGCTAACATAATTAGGACTATCTTCTGCATTTAAGTACTCATATTGAATATAAAGTCCTAAATGTCTTTAGTATGCATGTCTTCACTGCAGACATGCACATTTAAAAAAGTGCTTTTTTAAATGTATCTTCAGTTTTCAAACAAAAGCTTGCTCAATTCCTGCTGAAAGGGTTTGAAAGAATAAACCAGCTTGAATATTCAAAATCCACCACAGCAATAAGAATTAAAAAACATGTAATAACAACCTATCAATTTGACAGGCTTTATTTTTAGTGAATTTCGAGTTGTCACATTCTCAAGGCTTTTTCTTCCAGATCCCAGTGCTAAAAGGTAACTACCTCCTATTTAACGAAAGGTAAATTACTCAAAAAATGCCAGCTGTCATGAGATAAAGGACAAATCATGAGTCAGCAAAATAATTCCAGAGCTTTATCAAGGAACTTATCTTTTCTTCCAGGTTGTTTTCTTTTGTGTGACATTTGTCTGACATTGCCTGAAATTATTTCCTTACACCTTGGGAGTTTGGCTGGGAGACCTGACAATATTACTGACAGTGGATTAAACACATCTGCAAACTTTGTATAAAGAAGCAATTGATCATCCTACAGTCTGGGAAAGGAGAAGAAAGGGAATAAAGGGGGAGAAAGGGAAGAAAGGAAATAAAAGAGGAAAGGAGGATAAGAAGATTTGTTTTCTTATTTATGTAACTTCTACGCCCTAGTATGGGCATCCATGCAAAAATCCTCACTGAGGATTTGTTACAGCCTTTGTTAAAAGTGAAAATACTTAGTAGCAGAGACAGTACCTGGGGAACAGTATCAACATGAAAAAAATATCCTGATATATATGAAATATATATTTACTACTTGACATGAAATATATATCTACATATCCTACAATGTCCCTATCTGATTTTTAAATGGGCCACAGATCAACTTTATTCCTGTTCTTACAAAACAATTTTAGCAGATCCTTAGTAGCAGTAAATGAACAAAAAAACAGAGACTGTGAAACTGATTTTATATGTTGCTGAAGGAGAAGTCAATGTTTTTTTTAAAAAAAAAAGGATTAAAAACAAAAACCCAAAAAGAAATGTATGTTGATAGAGCTGAAGGTTGCTTTGTTGGTTCCTGCCTTGGCTTCAGCATTCAGTCCAGTGTCCCAGTGTTTTAGTTTTAATTTTTCTTAATGGTTTTCCCCCCAGTCTAAAAGCATTGCTGGGGGAGTTTTAGGCCTGCTCAACTAAATCCTGCAATGTCAATGACCTCTTTGGAAGAATTCAGTGAGGAAGGAGGTGTCACTCAAAAGACACATTGTGGCCGCCTCTACTCTCTGTGGTGGCACACAAAGTACAGGAAACAGGCTCTCCAGGGCTTGTGTGTCTCCTGGTGCTCTGCACAGCTCATGCATCCCAGCAGTGGTGGCCACAGCCAGCTGGAAGAGCTGAGCCAGAAGGCTCACAGAAGGACCTGTCTGTAAGGACATTTCTAGACTGGCAATGAAGCCTCTGTGCACTCAGGCAGCTGAGAGACTTGGGTAAACAGGGTTGTGATGTACAGATGAAAAGAAAGCAGGTGGAGAAGACTCAGAAAAGTCAATATTCCTTTTTCTGCAAATCCAGTGGTGGCAACCACCGCTCACTCGGACACTACTTCTTGCCCTTTGTCCTGTGGTGTCAGAGCAGATTCCTGCTGTACTCTAAAGAAAGCCACTTCCCAGAGAAGTGGCTGCTCCTGAACCAGCAGCACTGTCCTGCTGTTCCTCTGCCTGCTCTGTGTTGCATCAGAGTTCATCTGGCTTTCAGCTCCGACAGATTACACACATATTTTTCCCTCTAAGGCTCTGTACAGTTGCTCACCCTAAGTCAGCCTGACTGTGGGCCCAAGTCATTAAAGACCTATGCAAGCTATTCATTTTTTTAAAGAAAACCACGTTAGAAAACCTCCAGGGCACTTGCACTAGGCAAGGTAATTTTATAGTAGCTTTTCCCATTGTACTAGATTGTCAGTGTTTGAGCACTTCCCCACCGTGTTCTCATTCCATTCAAAGTCCGGAGTTTCACTTTCATTTCTCTTGGGCACTTAAGTTTCAGTTCTCTTTCGGCACTGCCCTCTCTTGCTGACACCTCCCTCAGCTACTGAATTACTTGTAAACCCACTTGGAATATCTTTGTCTTTTTTTTGCTTCTCTTTTTTTTAACATTCCTTATCCTTTTTTTTTTTTCCTTTCCTGACTTCGCATCTTTCTTATCTGTTTTCCTCAAGTATCATAGTGTAAGCCATTAAGAAGGGAAAACTAAGAAGAGCTGAGTTAATTAGGTTCTTAAGCTTATTTGTGAAAGTAAGAATCAGCTTGGGAACTGTCACAAATAAGGATGGGCTTCAAGGGTTTTCTGGATGAGGAGAGTGTACATTTAACCACCACCCTCATGAATTTGTGATTTACCTTACCTTTGTGGATTTTTGAATGGACCAGCGTACCTTCTCTTTCTGCCCTCCCCTTCTGCTCATTCCCACAAAAATAAATTCCTTTTTCACTCTCCATGGTGTTATCTGTTTGGAACTATGTCACGTTTTATTTGAATCACAGATTGTTAAAGTAGGAAATGCTATTTCTAACATTTGCATCATTGCAATTCTGATCTTGCGAATTCTATTCAGATTTAATATCTGTTCAAATTACTCAGCAGAAACCTCAAGCCTTATTTCTGTGCTTCCACAATTCCAGTTTGGCATATCCCCCAAGACAGTCAAAGTAATTTTTCTTTGGGAAAAAAATAACAATAATATGACAAGAATTGCTGTAATTCTAGAATTACTGCATCACAATGACGACATAATAAAATATTCTACTGTGGCACTATGATAGCTGCTTTGACTAATGACTGCAGGGATCTGGAGTGATTCACAGGTCCAGCCCAACCATAACCAGCAAACAGAATCAAATAAAAGAGGAGAAAACAAGTTTATGAGACTTCACGACACTTTTCTTCACCTCCTTAGTCCTGGGACCAGCAGAGAACTGTTGGCAGTGTGGGATGGAAGGGTAAGGTCCGACCACTTCCCACTCCCCTCTCCACTCCTGAAGATTCGGTGAGGACAGTGCCAGTGCTCCTGTGATGCCAGTGAATGAGGAGAGCTGCACTGAATCTGGGTCAAATCCATTTGTGTCACCAGAAGAGGACTGAGCAGCCACGAGGAACTTATAAACTCAACATGAGCTACCTTCAAATTAGTCATTTAATGTTTAAAAATAGAATACATATGTTTGCTGTACATACATAAAAATGCAAGACATGGTATAGTCTGTGACCACCACTCAAGAGTGCTCTGTGGCAAATCTGAGTGATGCATACAAGACCATTGTAATGTGCATGACAGTTCTTAGTTGTTTGATAAAGCTCTTCATCCTAGCACCATCGGCTCCTGGACAAACAGATAAGGGGCAGTCAGCTCTGGCAGTTTATACTGTGTGCCTGTAAGCAGCTCAGGGATGCTGCTCTGCATAATTGCAATTAAAATTAATTTTATTCTTCACTGTGCTGTTAAGCAAGCCACAGGCTTGGTTCTCCTTTCAAACACACTTCCTTTATGTAACTGTGGGGGAATCAAAGTGAGGAGCATTGCAACTTTTTGACTACTCAGAGCGCTACTTAATCTTGTAATTGTAGGCTTTTCATCGTGGGACACAACAGCTGGGAACCCAATCGTGGGAATGAGAGTGCAGCACGCCTGCTATTTCCTAACGGAGTATCCCTAAGCCACTTTACTATATTTTTTCTGCATTTTTCCTTTTAGTTCTCTATTGCAAAAGAAAATCTGGGTGGAAAGACACAATACTAGAGCAAAAGTAATTTTAGAAAAAGGAGACATCTTACAATAGCAGAAGTTTCAACTGCATTAGAATTTAGAAAACAGGAAATAAAAATCAGAAAGGCCTGTAGCAGCCATGTTTCCACACTCAGCATTGTTCCACCACCGGCACGGCACAGCTCCGGGCCCGCTCCCGCCGGCTTTGGGCAAACCCACGTGGCTCCGCACGCCAGAGCCACCAGCCAACGCACGGCCTCATCCCAGGGAAAGCTTTTATCCAGGAGACAGGGAGCCCCGTCCGGACGGGTCCCAGGCGAACTACTGACCCGTTCCCATCGCCGTGACCGATGGGACTCACCGGGCAAACCCGGGTCCCCTCCCGTTCCCAAAGCGGGCGCCGGTCCCTGCGCCGCGCGCGGGGCGGGGCCTTGGCGGCCGCGCGTGCCCGGGGAGGGTGGCGCGCGCCGCCACCTCCCCGCTGCCGCCGGGTCCCGGCGGGCGTCGCGTCCCCCCCGCGCCGCCGCCGAGGATGCTGAAGATGAAGCTGCCCCTGAAGCAGACGAGCCACAAGGCAGCGGCGGCGGAAGATGCGACGGCGGCGGGGTTGAAGGAGCCCGGCGGTGCCCTGGACTGTCACCTCCCGCTGCAGCAGCAGGTGCCCCGGGCCCGCGGGGGCGCCGCCGCGGCGGTGGGGAGGGGGTGTGGGCTGGAGAGGCCGAGCCGGCTGCACGGCCTGGGGCCGGGGCCTGGGCCCG
>NW_024498340.1:499952-580328 GCF_017590055.1 Onychostruthus taczanowskii | reverse complement strand
CCTCGCTGGGCGCTCCGGGCGGCGGCGGTCCCGGCTCGGCGGCCGCCCGCACCGACAAGGAGACGGTGTACGAATGGTTCGGGCTGGTGCTGGGCTCGGCGCAGCGCCTGGAGTTCATGGTGGGGCTGCTGGACCTCTGCAACCCGCTGGAGCTGCGATTCCTGGGCTCCTGCCTGGAGGACCTGGCCCGCAAGGACTACCACTGCCTCCGCGACTCGGAGGCCAAGGCCAACGGGCTCAGCGACCCCGGGCAGCTCGGCGACTTCCGCGACCCCGCCGTGCGCTCCAAGCTCATCGTCTACCTGGCCCTGCTGGGCTCCGAGAACCGCGAGGCCGCCGGTCGCCTGCACCGCCTCCTGCCCCAGGTGGACTCCATCCTGCAGAGCTGCCCGGCGGCGCGGCGGGCCCCGGCCGAGGAGGAGGAAGAGGAGGAGGAGGAGGGGGACGTGGTGGTGGTGATGGACGGAGCCGCGGAGAACGGGCAGGCCGGGCTCCCCGCCGCCCAGGGCCTGGGCTGCGGCGCGCAGGAGGAGCTGCTCCTGCTCTTCACCATGGCCTCTCTGCACCCGGCCTTCTCCTTCCACCAGCGGGTCACCCTAAGGGAGCACCTGGAGCGGCTGCGGAGGGCCCTGTGCGGGGACCAGGAGGAGGAGGAGGAGGGCTTCGGCCGCCACCCAGCCCAGGTAACGGCGCGTCCTGCGCCCTTCCTGCTGCGCCATCTCGGCGGGTGGTTTCGTCCTTCCATCGCTCCCTCCTGTTTTCGTAGGAGCGGCTGCTTGCTTTCCCCGAACCCCCCCCCTCCCCACTGGGATGTGGTCCCTTCCGTCCTCCCCCTACAACGGCTGTGTCAGCCCCGGCCGCCCCCACAACCTCCCGCGGAGTGTCTACTACAAATTTCTTGGGGGGAAGGGCTGATTTTCCTAGCCTGCCATGCTTTCTGGAACGCTTTTTTTTTTTTTTTTTTTTTTTCCTGGAACTCTGCCGTGCTGGAGTGCAGGGTGCACAGTACTGAACTGGCTGCCTCGTACGCTGTAGGTCACTGTACGAAGCAGGAGTACAAGCAACGGCTTGACTAGACTTGTAAAAATAGAAGTAATAATAATAATAATGCTAGATAGAGACCAGATTGCCTAAGAGAGCATTCTTTAGGGGTTTCAAACCAATAGAACAAGTTGAAATATTTTTTATATGGAGTCTGCTTCCTTGCTCCTTCGCAGAATGAGACAGGCTTGAACTTGGCAATAATCAGGGCAGCATTCGGGTCACTAGCTCTAAGTGTTCTCTGAAACACCAGGTTCAGTGAGATGGCTGACAACATTAGGGAAGGGGTGCTAATGATTCCACTAAAGAAACAAATCAAAATGTCACAGGTGAAGCTTCTGTGCAGAGCAAAAACTGATTTTTTGGGTGGCTGTCAGGAAACAGGAAAGCTCATCCTGAAAGCAGATGTGCCACTTGTTGCTAGGATGTGGCTGTCACCAGGGATGAGGACTTGCAGTGAGTGACGACGGAAGCATTCTCCTGTGCAGTAGCTCTGTTTAAGCAGAGGTTTTCCCACACTGCCATTCACCGCTGCCCTCTTGATGAGCATTGGCTTTAAAAATTGCCCCATATTTATGCAGCCAAGCTGTCCTCATGGAGCTCTGCAGTTTTTGGTCTATTGATGGCCTCTCGTGCAAAGGGGAAGGAAGGACTGGAAGACGGGTGTTTATAGTGCTGTTCCACTGAACCCATCAGGTTTTCATGAGTTACTTGACAGAAAAGGGTACAAAGCAATAAGGGTTGGGGGTTTGGGATTTTGTTTCTAAGTCTGCTTGAAGTGCAGTCCATTTCAGCCACTTGTAAAAAACTTCTACATTGCCTGCTGTATGAAAGGAATGGCTCCTTCTGTTTGCTAAAGATGGGGTATGCTCTTGAGGAGTGCTCAGAGGAGACAGGGATCAATTTCTAAGCCTTCTGATATTATCTTCATTAACTAAATGCTTATATCATTTAAAGTCCAAAACACATTTGGCAGGTCATAAACTAATGGGCAGACGTTACAGAACATAAATCACAATGAATTTGGAGCATCGGTCCAAAAAGTGTTTATTTTGGCTCATTGGCCTGCATCAAGTCTAGTTCTATCCCAGAAATTAATCCTGAAAGTCCATCTTTCCGGGAAAAAAGATTGAATTGCAGGAAGTGGTAAGATTGGACACTGTCCCTTCTGGATTTAAAGAGCTAGTAACCGGAAACATACTTCCTGCCTGGAACTGGCACAGCAATTGTAGCTGCTCAGTGTGTCCCACCAAATGCAGTTGGGAGAGCAGGCTCCCGTGAACTACTGGGATTGAAGTCAGTTTTGTGCAGTGTTCTGGCTTCAGCATAAAAGCAGCTGTCCAAGTTGTGGTGGTTTTGTTTACTCGGGGAACACTGAGACACCCGAGTCAGCTTGGCTGAACACGCACATCACATACTCCGTAGTCGACACAGCAGCGAAACGGCAACGCTTCCGTAGGCTGTCCTTCCCCTCCCCCCTGCCTTAATGGTTAGTTGTAAATACAGCACAGCCTTTCTGGGAAGTAATGGCTGACAGGGAACAGAGGAATCAGTGCGTTTCTACTGAGTATTTTCAGTCAGCATTCCACGGGGACGGTGGGACCCTCGCAGATAAAACGCTAGAGGAGATGGAGCCAGCAGCAGAGTTAGAGGATTCCCTGGCGAAATGCTGCTGTAGCATTACACTGAACTTGATTTAAAATCCCGTCGGGTGTCCACAGGCCTTTTCTGCTCCTTCAATCTCTGAAATTTGAGTGCCTTCAGAGCTCTGCGTTTGTGAACTGGGACGGTTCATAAAGACCTCTCTGCAATGTTATTCGGCTGCGCTCCATCTCCGGCAATAACCCGCTCCGTGCCGGGCAGCCCAAGCAGCTCCACTCGGGAGCCCTCGCGGTGCTCCCCCTCCGGCCCGCGGCCGCACGGGAAGCGCTCGGGCAGGCGGTGCCTGGGAGGAGGAGCGGGACAGCCGGGCGCGGCGAGGGCAGAAGGATCGGCAGCAGGGGGGAGCGGGGGTGGACACGGCGCCCCAACCCACCGAGCACCGTCATGGCCCGGGGAACGGGGGTGACCCCTCTCTTTGTTTGCGGGGAGGACGGGTGGGTCACGGATCGCCCGCGCCCCGTGCGGGCACAGCCCCGCTGCCCCTCCGCGCTGCCCCGCCGTGTTGGCGGGGGCGAAGGGCCGCTCCGGCAGCCCCTGCGCGGACACGGAGGCGCTGACTGATGGTGGCCGCCGCCGCTTCCCGCCCCGGCCAACATGGCGGCGCTGGCTCCCGGTCACGTGCCCCTGGGGCGGCGCCCGGCCCGGCCCGGCGGGAAGGGGCGGTGCCGCCGTTGCATAACGGGGGGGGCTCGGCCCGGCACCGCCCCGCTCCCGGGGCGGCAGGCGGGAAGCGTGCGTGCCGGGACTGCGGCGGGCCCCTTGGTCGGGCGGAGAAAGCGCAGCAGCACTTCTGCGCACAGGGACTGCGAGCTCAGCTCTGGGCTTGCCGTGCTCCGCGCTCCCGGGCGTTCTCCGCTCCCGGCTTCTGACCCGTCGGAAGGTGGTCACTGGGCTGTTGCTCACCGTGTGGGCCGTGCCGTGAAATACGAATGTATTCTATGGCTGGCAGCAGCCAGGCATAGGAAATCAGCCTGCACACGTGATGAGGGAGTTCAGAGGTGGAGTAGAATCAGGCGGTTTGTCAGTTCTGGATTCTTTAGGGCAAAGGGCTGTGCTCTCGCACGTGGCGTATCTAACAAAATGGCATATCTAACAAAATGGTTCGGTTTGAGGTTTTGAGGAGTTGTAACACCTTGCTTTAGTGAACACCAAGGCTTGGGAGGTTCACCTGCGAAGAATTTGTGGGTGATTTACTAGAGGATAAGGCAATTTGCTTTTTCCTCTTGTTGGGGTTATGTTTTCTGGTTAGGGTCTGTGTTGTCTGATAAAATTGAGCTCACAATAAAGTTGCTTCATGACAAAGGGTTAATAAGATTGTTGCTATTTTTAGTGTCTTATTTCAATGATTTTGAAAAATGTAACTTTTTTAGTGATACATTTTAACAAATTCAGTTCAAAACAGGAATTCAAAAGTTGTGGGAGGTAGGACTGTTGGAGTGGTGTGGGCAGATCTAGGATTACCTTACAGCTGATAAATTTGGTTCCTTTATGAAGTGTTCTGAATTAAGGTTAGGGAGTTTTTATGCTTAAAGTAGAAACACTTGATACTGTCTTCAAATTCTTAATTTAAGGTGTGGTTTATAAGAACAACTTTTGGAAAAATGACACTGGTGCGTTAAACTGCAGAATATCAACTTTGAATCTGAAGTATGAGAATAAATCAGCAGTATTCGCTGCTGAATAAGTGCTAACGTGCAAAAATCCTGTTGATACCACTGTGTATTGGTTTAAGTAACAGAACACATAGCTTAACTCTTGTGTTGGTTAATTTTGTTGAGTAAGTGCATCGTTATCAAATCAGTTTGACTTTATTGTTTATCTTTCTCCATCCCATCGGATGTCTGGGATCAAAATGCTGAAATACCGAAGAAGCTCTGAATATCTACGAACATAATAAACGTGGCTTGCATTAGGCACTGGAATATTTAATCAGGCATACTTGACAGGAATAGAACCAAGGTTCTGTTGAAATAAGCAACCTCCTGGAGATAATGGTTTGTTGAATAGTAATATAATTAGTTGGCTGCAGGATTTTTCACAGAAAGAAAAGTGTCTACTTACAAACAAAAGGGAAGTTTCTATTTACAGAGTATTTTTCTTAGTGCACTTCTATTTATAGGATATTTTGTGTGCAAATTAGAAGAGTGCTTTTATAATTGATCTTCTTCACTTGCAGCAGAATAAGGTAGTAGAATTTAATTTTAGAATCTAAGAGCTCTGTCTGCAGTGCACTGCTTTTAGTGTCATAGAGTTGAGTACAAGGAAAAGTGTATCTTCAGAGTCTGGTTTAAATAAGAGAAATAAAGATAAAAAATGTCATTTCACTCTTGGCAAAGACCTTTTAAATGGTGGCGCACTCCAGGGAAATACGAATGTTTTACAAGTTTTGCATACTGAGATGAAGAGTATTCCAGTTGCCTCAGAGAACCTAGCAGCCTTGTCTCTGAACAGGAATTTCTCTGTCCCCAAATAGGAGTTAAGAATTTCCAGAAACATTACTGGAAGTCTTCTGGAAAGGAAGTCATAGCTAGATAAAAAACTATGCCTAAAATGAATGAGTTCTATCTAGATGTGCATGCTGATGTTCCAGGAAATTGCAGAGTAAAGACTTTCACTGCTTTGAGCCGCTTTAGCTGTTTAATTCTAAATGTGAGGTGTTAGTACAAGTTTGTAGCCTTTCCCAGTCCCATTATACCGGAGTTAATCAGCCTCTTTGTTGTCCCTGACAGTTTGTTCTCCAGCAGAGTAAATGAATACTGAGGGTGTTGAAAATATGCCTGTGACTTCCTAATGCTTGTACTTTGATTGCTGTAGTTGAGCTGTGGTCCGGTTTTCAGGGTTGCCCAATGCTGTCTTATTTATAGGTAGCAGGATCTCGCTGGGCTTGGAGTGCAGAGGACTCTCAGGTTTTTTAAAGAGCTGCAGAAAAGGGTGCAGACAGCTGTGGGATGGTTGTGTCTGTGAACACACAGGATTGGGATTCTGTAGGATTCTGCCCTCTTAAATCTGTCACCTTGTTTGTTTGCCATTATCAGTGTCTCGCCATAGCTGTCCTAGAAAACACTACAGCTGGTTCTTCATTTCTGTAATTGAAACAAAATACCTACTTTTCCTTCAAGAGCTGGTGAATTTCTGTAGTATGCTCCAAGTCTAAGAGTTCATACTTCTGGAGACCAAAACTGGCAGAGATCTGGCTAGAAACTGCATTCCTTTGTGAGTGTACTGCCTTTCCTCAACCTCTTAAATCTTGTCTTTTTGGGAGAAGAAAGTAAAAATACTTTGAACATCTAAAGAAAATTTTGTGTCTTGGGAAATCTTAGGAGCAAGATAACCACAAGACAGAGATTTTCTGTTATTCAAAAATGCAGTACATAAAAGAATACTTTCAAACTATGCTGGAGTTCAAGGATTGGACAAAATGACATCTTGCCCTCTGATGGTAATTAAAAGTAGTAATGAAGGCATTGTCCCTTTCAGTACTGACTGTACTTCAGTGAACTACTCTTCAGGGGCAAATATTTTCTAAATCTTCCTGTGACTTTAGACTGTTATGAGAATAATTTTTTGTATTAGTCTGAACTGCTACATTCAAGTAATTTTTATTCACTCAGCTGACAGTAGCATGAGTACTGATGTTGCAGGGTTGTTGAATAAGCAACCGCCTGGGGATAGAGTAATGCTAAAACTGATGCTTGGCTGGCTCTAGCTTCAAGTTCTGTACTGTGTCATGGATTAGCTAGGTTGGACTAAAGTGGTTTAGGTCCTGTTAGAAGCTCAGGTGGAGGTGAGACTTAACTGTGTTTCTTGCAAACAGGAGGTGCATTATTCCCCCAGCACTGTAAATCACAGCTGTGGCTGCCCTGTCTAGTACTTCAAATGTAATTGCCACAGGCTGAATTTGTTCATGTGATGTGAGAAGGTTGGTATGTCCTTTGTCTCAAAAGTGTTATGATTTGGTAGTGCTATAAGTTAGTCAGTATGTGATTGC
Source organism: Onychostruthus taczanowskii (assembly GCF_017590055.1). Classification (NCBI taxonomy): domain Eukaryota; kingdom Metazoa; phylum Chordata; class Aves; order Passeriformes; family Passeridae; genus Onychostruthus; species Onychostruthus taczanowskii. The sequence goes on along the minus strand of NW_024498340.1, from coordinate 573,637 downwards.
TGAAGCTGTCACGTGGTGTCATTTTCTTCTCAGAATCAACTGATATTTTGTCAGGTTTCTGTCTCCATTATAGTGTTTTGTTGCTGCCTCTTACAGGTGAGCTCTTAACGTAGTTTTGCAAAACAAATATGCTTTAAAGTACTTTTAGGCACCTGTGCATACTCTCTATGCAGTCCAGTTTACTAGATATGAGTTTATAGGGCAGTTGCACATAATCCATTTTGAACTGTATGTTCAGCCAGTCAGGCTTTTACTGCACATATTACGGGATTTTATGTCTGGTCACAGAACCATGAAGGGACTGAGATTGGCTGTGACCTCTGGAGGTCATCTTGCTTCAGCCGGGCCACCTACAGCTTGTTCCCTAGGACCATGTCCAGATGATTTTTGAGTGTTTTCAAGGATGTAGACAGCACATCCTGTCTGGGGAACCTGGGCTCAGTCACCCTGACAATGAAAAAGTGTTTCCAGATGTCCAGAGGCAATCTCCCGTGTTTTAGCTCCTGCCTGTTGCTTCTGTCACTGGTCACTGCTAAAAAGAGCCTGTCTCCATCCTCATTGCACCCTCCCTCCAGATGTGTGTATGCACACACACACACATACATTTTTATACGTATAGGTCTTTTTCTGCAAAACTACTTTATAGTCTGTTAGGTCCCCGAATGTGTGGTGCCTGTAGTTTATTCCTGCCCAGGTGTAGGATTTTGCACTTTCCCATGGTGAACTTTCTGAGATTCCTGTCAGCCCATTTCTCCAGCTGTGGTTCTATGTGGAATAAGCATTATTGTTCTGGAGGTTGATTCTACATGTTAAAAGATAAGTTGACATGGAAACTTCTAAGTTGCATGTTGGTTTGGCCAAAAGAGAGATAGTTTGGTGGGTCTTTTTGGTCCTAGATCTTGAGGCTGATTCTGCTCTAGTCTTGTAGAACAGAATAGCTTCTCTGTATCTTAGAACAGTTGGATGGTGCCTTTGCACAGTTCAAAGTTTGCAGATTGGAGCATGGCTTAGCAGCAATGTCTGCTGGGCATTTGTCTGCAGTCCTGGTCTTGCATTTGCCTAGCAGCTTCTCTGAGACAGTACTGGCTTTTTTTGGTTAGGGGACAATCTGTTGTATGAACAGTGGTAAGCATTAAACAGGTTTTGAAGCATTGCTGCTCTGTATATTTGCATTTGTGAGTATTAAATGCATATGCTGGATTTGCATTTTAAAATGGCTAGAATGTTCTATCCCTGTATCCAAGCCACACCCCACAGTGGCAGGGTGCATGTACAGTTGCTCAGAGTGTTGAGTAAGGCTTCATCTCTGCTGCTGTAGTCATTAGGAGAGGGTTCAGCAGCACACAAATACGCAGGCAGTTTCACCTGCTTGTTGCTTCTGGAGAGGTGATGTTGAACCTTTATGCTATCACAGCTATACATTGATACATCTGCATATCACAGCTGTGAAACAATGAGAGCCTGCAAGGTTTGTTATAAGCAAATCATGGCTTTGGTCTTGTAATTCGCACCACATCTGTTAATGATTATTCTGACATCACTCAATTTTTTTGAAGGTGCAGATGCTGTAGTTGATAACTCACAATCATGAGTTAGACCTTGATTTTTTCCAAAATGCCTTCTTTCATCCGGCTTTGTTTGTCAGTTCCCACTTGTAGATGAATGAACAAGCTGTGCCAGTTTACATCTGCATAGCCTGCAAGGCTGAGTAGTGCTGTCCCTCATAGCACATTTACTGTAGTTCTTGCAGAAAAATAATATTTCATATTTGGGCACATAGAACTAATCAAGCTGTCCAGCTGCTGCAAGTGTGTTTCCCTTGTTAGTGCTCATCAGAGCTGATGAATGAATAGTTCTTTCATGAAAGTGCAGTGCAAGCATCAGAAGACTTACGTGCATCAATCGCTTGCTCGTGATGATTAGTAGGCTATCCAGTAACAGATTTCACTGCATATTGCCAAAGCAATGCCAACATGACATTGTTTGATGAGTCATCTACATTGATAGAAGGCAGAGTTTGGACATCTGTCACGTGTAGGTTAACTGAGATCTGCTCAGCTCACATGGCATTAGACAGAGCAACATCCTTCTCAGCAGGATGGCTCACCACTTTGGGTATTTGGTGCTTGTGTTACAGACAAGCACCCCTGAACCTTGAGACATAAATACTTCTGGACTCCTTCAGGATGCTCATTGGTAGAGTAGCATGAAATAAGCCCCAGAGGGAAGAGGGGCCCCAGAAAATTGATTGATATTGCAGAATCACTTCTTCCAAGCTCATTAATGATGCATCCCAATGAAGAGGAAATTGAACAGAAATACTAGGAGGCTTGTGTGGGTAAGTAAGTTGCTTCTCATCAAACTCAAACCTGAAAAGGAAGGCTACAAAGGGTGTCAGACAGTGACAGATAGCCTGAAAGAAATATAGACAAGCTGTTTGAGCAGCCAGGTTAGGAAAGCTAAAGCCATGATAGAACTAAATCTAGCCAGGGATGTCAATGGCAATAACAAAATCTTCTGTAGATACATGGGTGGTAAGAGGAGGACTCAAAGTGAATGGCATATTTGGTCATTTGGGATATGGAGAAGGCCAAGGTACTCAATAAGTTTTTTCGCCTTGGTCTTCACCAAGTGCTCCAGCCCACACCATTGAAGTCATGGCAGCAAAGGCAGGATGTGGGAGAATGAGGAACCACCAGCGGTGGGAGGACATGTTGAAGACTGTCTAAGGAATGTGAGGGTGCTCAAGACAATGGGACCTGATGAGATGCATCCATGGGTCCTGGAGGAATTGACAGTTGAAGTATCTCAGCCTCTGTCGATCATATTTCAGAAGTCATCTTCCATGTTCACACAACACACACGAGTGTAAGGGTAACTCTCACATAAGCCTTTCTCACTGTGAGACTTCACTGCAACTCACAGTGCTGCTGCTAGTGATTAAAATGAAGTGAAGCAGGAAATGTGGGCAGCCCCAAACCAGCTGCAGATAAGTAATTTGATAATCACACAGATCTCCGTGATGGGCTGAAGGATTAACGACATTTCTCCTTGAAAGTGAAACAAGCTAAAAGAGCACCCTAAAAACCATCTCTAAAAATTATCTGCTCTTACAACCTAGACCAGAGTTTTGTATGAAACAGATGACATGTGTTGTATTCACTGATAGGAAAGGACAAGCACAGCTGGCTCTGTGCAGCATGACCTTCCTCAGCAGTGTACCAGGCTTTAAAGGGCTTGTGTTCCTGGTGTGACTGGCACCAGGTAGCAACACATGATGCCACTCTTGATATTGTTTGGCCCTTCGGACTTTGCAGTCACTTGCACCCTAGAATTGTCTGCTCTGACAGTGGCACCTGTGTTTCAGTTCCTTGTGAGTTTGCTGTAGAACTGTCACAGCAGGTAACACCAAAAGTGAAGAGTTGTAGTGCAGCTTAAGACAGGATCTGGAGCTTTGCAGGCTGTAAGATAAAGCTGTGACTGCTCTGGATTTCCCACTGTCTACCTTCTGCGTTGCACTAGCTATTGTGAAAGCCATCAGTCACAGGATGCACACAGTGCATATTACTGGTTAACTTTGGATGTGAAGAATTCTGCAAGTGAATAAATTATGAATTTATTATAGTTATTTTATTTAAATAATGGTTTGAAACATGTAATATTTTGCAGTTTAAAGGGGGTCTTCAACTGCAGTTGTAGTTTGCCTGTTATAGACTGCTGCCATGGATAGAAAAATAAACATTCTAGCATAATTCACTGCAGAAGTATTTGAATGCTGTTACAGAGATTATGTATGTGCTTGGTAAGAAGCAATTTCCTAGTATCAGAAGTGTAGCAGCAGTATTTAATGCTTCTTTGACATGAACAGAATAATTTTTTGAAGTAAATCCTATTTCTATACATCTCCTAAAAAGTGCTCACAGTTTGACTTTTAAACTAGCAATTATTTTTTAGAATAGACTGTGTTGTGTTTTCCATTAATCAAAACAAATATCCTGACTTGGAATGCAAGAGAAGGTCTGACCTCAAATTTGATTGTTTTTAGATCAGGAGTTAACACTTAACCAAATCAAAGTACTTCTGCTTTTTCTGCCCACAGTTGTAATGAAATGTCTGCTGAAACAGTATCAGTGGGTTTTTTGAAGAGTTCTGGAAGTAGTTCTCTCCACAGCATGTTTGTGTGGTGGCTTGTTTGGGGGGTTATTTTAGTAAACTAAACTTGTAAATGTGCTAAAGCTGTTAAAAATTGCAGTATCATTGACATACAGCTTTTTCCTTTCTTACCCCATATCTGACATTGAGCTCATAATTTATTAGGTGTTTGCTGAGATTGTTTACTGAGTGGGGACTGGTGTGAGTTTTATCTTGAAGAAACAAAGCAGGCTTTATATTTGATGGCTTTGAAACATGAATTTAGCAACGCTCATCTCAGAGCACAGACCATACACTGGTTTAATGAAGCAGCTGAAGTGTCCTACATGCAGTCTAAAGGCACTTGCTAACTGTGCTGCTGTTGGTGTCACTGACCAAAGTTAGGTTACCGGCATGCCCAGGGCAGCCTTGATGCCTGGACATTTCCTGGATCTGTGTGTGTTAGATATACTGTTAGGAGTTGCCACAGTTTGTACCCACTCTATAGATGAAGTAAAGCTGGTTTAGTAAGATGAAGCCAGCTTTAGCTGATATATCTGTCTCATCTGAAGAAGTTTGTTGAAAAATTGGCAGGGGATTCAGATGTCTTTTGCCGCCTCTGTGCTTTCTCATTCTGATCTTTCTGTTGTGACAGTCTTGGGGTCCTCTTCAACAAATACAGCAGCTAATCTTGGTTGATGATTTGTCTCATCACATTGCACAAGTCCTTAAAATAACCCAACAAACCACATATATTCTGGCACTTATTATTATGCTTCCTGCATGTAAAAATAAAGAGGGCTCTCTAGAGATTTATATTTTTTCTCTACCCATCTTTTATTAAGGTCTTCCAGTGTTCTTCATCCTGAATGAATAAATCTAGTTCTCATGCAGACCAGTTCCTAAATGTGGTGCATTCAGTTTTCCCGAACTTGATATTTCATCAGCTCATATGTTATACTACTTGTTACAGATAAACAAAGGTGCTTTACTTAAAAAAGATTAATCCAAACACTTGCTAGTTCTTTGTGCATGTACCTTTCTAAGGCAATGTGTTGTTTCCTTGAACATGAAATTAAACAGCTGCATTTAATGTCACTGGATGTTTTAAAGTATTTCTGAGTTTCAGCTTGGTTCGTCCATTTGTTTGTTTGCTTGCTTTTGTTTTAGCAAGACCTGGTCATTGAATAATGTGTAAATTGATACATTAATGTTTCATCTTAATTTGGAAAAAAATTATATAGGCTCTTGTTACCCTAGGGAAACCACTTGTAGTCCAGGCTCTTCTGATACTGTTTTCTTATTTATCATTGTTAGCCTAGATTATTCTTTATTCTCGTACTTATCTGTCCATGTTATCTATCTCCTATGATTTCTTGTTGTGTCCCTTCTTGTGCACTCTATTAATGTCTTGGTATACAATTTTGAAGTCTGCACGTAAATGTGGGGGAAGATGAGCTTTCAGTCTGTCCTTTTCTCTATGAAAGTGAGGGTGTTGGTGGCAACTGCTTGTGTTCTGAATGTTTAGTTGGTAAGAGATGCATGGATTTAGTTGGTTAGAGATGCATGGACTACATGTCCTCGTAGACTGTCCAAGCAGTTACTCAAGATTCCCTGTATAGAAGAGGTGGCAGGCTGAAGGTACAGGGCATGAATATAATTGAGGAGAATATATTTAGAATGTAGTGAGTAGATGACTTGACATGTTAGTAGAAAGAGTTCATGATAATTGTAAATTATCACTGAAGTTCTGAGCTAGTAGTGTTGAGTTGTCCAGCTTGAGATACCCTGTTCCTTACCCTATTCTGTTTTCAAAATAAGGTCAGTGAAACGCTGGAGGTTATAGGTGACATTTGATAAACACATAAATAAAGAACTGAAATGATTAATGAGCACCTTTTTGCCGCTCTCAAGAGCTTCAAGTTTTTGTCCTGTGAAATACCAGATAAAGGGTTTGTGGGTTTTTCTGTAATATCTGCTGTTTAGAGCAAGCTTTGGTAACAGACCTTCTACTAAGACCTTTCTTTGTTTTCTCTTTCTTGATTTAGAACGACTTTTCCCATGGTGACTGCATGTCAAGTAATGAGACAAGTTTGCTAGAACGAACCACAGCACCTCATGATGGACTCCCAATGGCTTCCCACAGACCGCAGCGAGAAGGTATGTTGTCTGAGCTTCCTTTTGAGGAAGGCTTTTAAGGGTTTCCTTGAACATTAAACTCTGCTTGCAGTGGTAGACATCTTGTATGTCTTGCTGTTCATCTGAACAAGAAGCTGCAGTGATTGGTAAGTAAAATAGCTTCTCTGCCACCTACTTGGTCTTTTCTTTGTTATAACAAGTTGTCATTTGTGTTAGCTGCTAACTGCTAGTGAATGCCTGCATGAAAATTAGCTGCAAATGGGCTTGCCACTGAAAAAAGGGTAGGATTTGGGGGAAAACAAGAACATGTAATGCATTTGTATTAACAGTATTTAGATTTTTTAAGCAAAGCTAAACACAAAAATATTGGGAAGCAGTAGATAGATTTTGCCGCTTGATTCAGTTGTATTTGATGAAATTTTAAAAAAAGCAAAGAAAACCCACATATTAGCAGGAGTTACAGAAATGGCAGTTTGGAAAAGTGAAAGGTTTCATAGAAGTCTTGTGTTTTGGCTCTGCTGGGGAGAATAAGAACAAGGCTTCTGAGCATAAACAAAACTGATATGCAATTGCCAGCATAATTTCTTCTCTTTGAAGAAATGAGCATTATTGAAAACAGATTTACTCTCACCCTTTATTCTTCAAGAGAATTAGCAAGTTACTTGTCTACTCTAAATTAGTCAACAGATAGTCTGCAGATAGGAAGGAGCCAACAATATGGAAAAGCGATTGCTATTCATTTTGTCCTCATAAATGTCCTTTCGTCTCTAGTGCGGAGATTTAACTGCACTTTGAAGGCCGACAGTTTGAGAGTTTTTGATTCCTTGAAAAAAAAACCAGAAGAGAAAGATAATGGCAGACTACAGACAACAAACCTGTTTCAAATCCTTTTATGGAGTTCAAAGTGTTCATATTCATGAATTAGAAACCTAAAAGGGGGCATCTCTTGAGTAACACTCAAATAAAGTAACAGACGCACAAAAAATTTGAATAACTTAATCTAGCAAAGAGTTTAAATATTTTTCTGCATTTGTATTATCATAGTGAGAAACCACAGTGAAGGATCAGAATACCTTTGTAATATTTGCTACACAGTTATGTGGTAGAGATTCCCTGCTGCAGAAATCTCCTTACTGGTTAGAAATACCACTGACAGGAAAGCTCAGGTTTTATTCTCAGCTGTGATGAATATGAATTGTTAAAATCTTGACTTAGAATGGAAGCAGTGTCATGTATACATGCTTTACTTAATCGTCCTGGATGCATGTGCTGTGTCCAGAATAGAGGTAGACATGTGAAATGCCTCATTGGTTTGTTTTCTTCTGGCCTAGCCATTTAGAATATTTAAAATATCATTGTGGAGACAGAATTTTAAAAGGAGTCTGTTGAAAGTGTAGAACTAAAGCTGTGCAGCAACAACATTGTAATTACCTGTTGTGTTATGTATTATGATGAAGCGTGCAGCAGAAAGAAGTTAAGGAAGTTGAAGATACTGCATTGTGCAATAAATTTTTTTATACCTGCAGACAAATTTTTAGCATTGAGAACACTCAATAGTTTAAAATAAGCACAGTCTCATTAAGGAAAAAAAGTTTCTGTGAATGTTAATGGACTTAGTTTCCTAATTGTGTATGCTAAATATATGCGTGTAGTGGAAGGCAATTTAAACCACTATTCTCAGTTCCAGTCATGGGAATCAACTTCTTAATTAACTTATGAATATGAATTCTAGTATACATTTGAATGTTAGCCGTTAAAAAATTTTACTGTAACAAAAATTTTGTTGTGCCACGATCCTTCTTCTAACAGCACTTTAATCGATACCAGACAGGTAAAAATTAAGGTCACTAAACATTAATCTTTTCATAAAATATTGATATTGTCTGGCATCCTTAGTTCTTCTCAGATTTCTTTCCTTTGTAATAATAAATCTTCATTAACTGGTAAAAATGAAGTGCTTGTCTGTCTTCCTAATTCCCAGCTAGAGGATTACAACCATTGTACACCAGCACATTCAGTATTTGTCTCTCTACTGAGAAAATTGGATGCTGTAGCACTGTCAGTAGGCTGATTTGCTGGCTTATTGTTCCTTTATCGAAATTGCCAATACTTAATTCTCTTAAAAATGGCATGTTTGGTGGGGATGAGACTTAATTTGTAAATGTAACGAAATTAATTTAAAAATGTTTACATTATATCAGACGATAATTAGCTAATATCCATTAATAAGTTTTGCAACATACAATTGTAGGAGATTTAAGTTTTTTTTTTTAAGAGAAAACACTGTTGAGTAGTTCCCAATATATCCCGTGTAAACATGCAGTTAAAAATTGAAAGGAAAACATTAACTGTTAACACCACCCACCTCCAAAAAAATAAAAGGAGTTTCTAAAGCATTGAAAGGAAGCATGGTTAATGTAGGGCAGGTCGAACTGCTTTTAAATAATTCTTTTCTTTACATGTAAAGATGTGTTCAGGCTTGCACTAGAATAAAATTCTGTTGAATTCTTTGGCCAGCAGAGCAGCAAAAGTGGAAAGCCCATCTCGTCTACACAAGGGTTTTTCTATGGAGTATTACCTGAACAATGCTGTGTGCCCTCAAGAAAGTCCCCAGGCCCTGAAAGCCATATGGTGCTGCAGTTTGCCAGGTCACAGCCAGAACTCGCCTGTTGTTATGTACAGTAGGCTGTGGGGAAGGAATGTGAAAGTAGCAAGTACTTATAGTACCTTTTTAACTTCTCAGTTCAGTTCAATGACACTCTCTACAGTACAACTGTCAAAGCTTTCTTCTTCTTCTTTGTTTTCTGTTTGCTGACACTCATTTCTGTCTCCTTCAGGCCTTTCCTAAAATTTTTTTTTTCACCTAAGTACCCTCAGAAATGTGGGTATTTCGCCTTAGTTTGCCCTGATTTACTACTTGATGTTTCTGATACCTAGGTGTAGAAGGTACTCTGGTTTTTATCAGCCGTTGTTACTTCTTAGAGTAAAGACACAATTTTACTTCCTTTTATTGTCTTTTCACTTATAGTGGTTATATTGTCGTAGTTATGTGACATTTGGTCTAAATAAGCTCTTGGGTAATGCATAGATTCTCATGATGTGTGCCAAAGAGGTTGTCATTAGGCCAGAGAAATACTTGGAGAGAGCGACGTTCTACCTGCTCCCGGCAGTTTGTAGCAATAAAACAGCTCCTAAGGAAGAGTTGCGCTGAGTGCATCAGGATTTAGCCTACAGGCGTGCTCAGAGAGCCTGGGAAAGTAAGGAATGGCTTGCAAACTGTCAGTTTTGAAGTGCACAATAAGGTGTTTTTCTTTCAGCTGTACACATTGAGAAGATAACCCTGAAAGACGTATCAAGAAAAAGGGCTGACAAACATTTGGAGTACACATTCAAAGTAAGCAAATAACCTCCAGGATGTTAAAATTATTTTCTATGTACTGCAGATACGTACAGCTTGTTTCAAAAACCTTCACAGGAGGCAATTTTGAGATTCTTTGGATTATCTTGTGATTCTTTTGAGTTCTGCATGCAAATCAGGTGTTTTACATAATTGTGGGCATAAAGTGTGAGGGCATAAAGTGGGAAGGTGTAAAACATCAGCCGTAGCTGGGTGTGTGACATCAGGAAACCTGGCTTTTTCTAATTCATAAGAATTCTAAACCTTTGTGCTTTGTGCAAGTGGCACAGGAGCACAGTTGTGTCTGCAGCTGTAGATTGTTTGGAGTCCTGTGGTCATCTTGGATCTTGTTTCTCGGTGTTTACCATATGAGGGTGGATCCTATGCTTTTTGAGAAAACTGGAGATTGGTGTCTTTGTTTTGGATTTTGTTTCTTAAGGCAAAACTAAACAAGCTGGAAAATGGCCAAAAACTGGACAGCCCACCTAGTGTAGTCTTTGTGTATTGTGGTAGCTAAGGGCAGCATGTATTAAATGATAGTTACTAAGGCTGTTGGTGGTGATGTTCTAATTGAATCAAAGTAGTAATTTTCTTAGCTAGGGCTGACTAACACTGAGTCATTGTGCCAATAGACGTGAATCTGGTATTATAACAGATTTGAAGTTAAAGTTAAGTGTTCCCCTTTTTCACCCAAAAAAGAATGGTTCATATCAAACATTCTCACTGGTCATTTGACATGGGGGAGGTCTTTGAAGAAGCAAACCTAAAAAAAACATTTTGAGCTGAAAGTTGATGTGTTGATCACAGAGTTTAGTATTGTATTCTGAGATATTGTATTCTCTAAATGGATGCACTTTTCTTTTGTTGAGGACAGTAATATGTAGAAGGTAGCCTTCAAAGTCTTTGAGGTTAACCTGGCCAATTATTTCAACCACATCATAGATTTTATTTAAAGTCAAAAAGCTATTTTAAACATTCAGCATGTAGACAGATTTGATAGTGGTTTTGAATTTCTTTGTTAAACGGGGAATGTGGAGATGTGGCAAGTATTTCAGTAATCTTGAAACTCCGCCTCAGTTCTTTTAGGAAGGAGTTTCCTTTCCTCATCTGTGCAGGTATATTCTGTGCTCTTCACTGTAGATAATTTTGTGCTTGCCCAGACACTGCTTTTTTAAGGTTGTGACAGCAATTGCAGTCATGGCTTCCCAGCTGAGGACACCGGGTGTAGTTGGCATTTCTGGGGACTAAGTTGAAGACAGTTGGTGGGTGACATTACTCTATCAACGCCCGAGAGTAAATTAATGTTTATAATTGTTGTGTCCACTCGTGTTACCCTGAATCTTCCCATGTAACTAATTGGAATCTTTGGCCCAGAAGTGGGCTTAAAGCTAGGCCACATTCATCTAACCAAACTTACTTATTTTTTACTCAAAACATGCATGTGAAGGTGCTGTTTACTACTTGCATGTCGTGTCAGAACAATGAGCTACTGAAATTTTATACAGGCGTATGCCAGAATGTTGTCTGATTCTTGAGTGCCTACTTAGTAACTTGCAGTACTTTTTATGACTTGTAGTCTAAAACAACTTGTATAAGACTGTGTAAGATTTTAGTCTGAGGCAGATAAAATTATTTTATAGGTAATATAAACAGATTTTTTTTTGTTTCATTTTGACTCCTGGTAATGACAGTGAGAGCTCAATCCAGTATATCTGACCTTCAGTCCTTTCCTCTGGTACCTATTTTTTTGTGGTTAATTATTTCTGTTTGATACAAATCCCATAATTACAGAGCCTTCTGCCTGGCTTCCTTCTGAGTCAGTAATCTTCAGGGACTTCATTGTATTTCCTTGAATTTGTCCATGCTCCCTTTAGCCACAAATAACATGCAGGTGATCCTAAAATACACACTTAAAATTAGTATATCTTTGAAAAAGTACAGCCTTATCCCTGTTTTACCTGGTGTTTGCTTAATAGTGAGTGTTAACTCTGAGACTGCCAAATTTATGGAATTGTTCTGACAAGCTAATTGCTATGAAGTTTGGGAAAAGGAAATTCCCTCATTCTTTTTTCCTTCATTCTAGGTAACCTGGTCCGATTTTTCTGTAACATGTGTAACAAAAACACATCAGGAGCTTCAGGAATTCCTGCTAAAAGTATGTATTCAAATATGAAAGTGGTGTTTACACATCAGGTTTATAACTCCAGAAGTAGTCTAGGAGAGGTGTGATTTCTCGGGTGTAATTATAGAAACAAAAGCATGCCAGCAGATTTTTGTACTTCACAATTAAGTTAACCATTTAATTATATGTATTGGAATGAAGAATCTTGACAAAAGAAGCAGCCCTGGAGAATGTTTGGGGAGTTTCCCAGGAGGTGATTCTCATCCAAAATGGTGCTTAGAGTTTTAATTGAACTACCATAAAGCTACCAGATGAGTTTTTAATATTCCCCACAGAGCTCGTGTATAGGTACAACCACTGGTCGTTTGCTTGTGTTCCTGCTAGGACGACCTTAAAGAGTATCATTTGTTATGTTTAATTAGTGAGACACAGCCATAAGCATAATAGTTTTTAATTTAGCTATTGTATTCTTCAGTAGAACAAAGGCTGGCCTATTCATCATCACAAGGAGTTCAACTTGAGGAAAATCTAGCAACCATATATGCGTGTGTATCCATGTTTAAAAAACCTAAAAGTTCTCTCAGTTGTTTTCCCCTCTGCTCTGATCAGAGAATACATTTCTGTGCATAGGCCACGTGCAGACCCCATCAGTGATGACCTTGAACTCTGTGTTCATTGCCAGTATCTAATATTTTGGGTTCCACCTATTCTGGGAAATTATTCTATATTTAAACTCTTCCCTACTCAGGATAGTAATGAGAGATCTGTTTTGGACATGTTTTGGTGGTATCTGGTGTTCTTAACTGCAGTGTTAATTGCAAGTGGAAAACAGTCACTGTACAAAGGTCATTGTCTTGTTCACTGTTTAAATTATCAGCATTGTTTTCTGGCATTCTAGAAATTAAGCAATGAATATTCACAACTGCTTTAATCTAGTTGAATATCTGATTCTAAGAGTTCCCAGAGCTTGGTTTGTGAGGATTTAAATTATGGATGGCATGTCTGGTTGCAAGGGGGTTATCCCACAGCTTAGGGTACATGCATCTGCACCTGAAGAGAGCCCTAAAAACAGCATTTCATACAGTGTCCTGTGTAGCTCTGGGATGAGCATTCAGATGCATGCCCCCTGTTCTCCCACTTGTGTAAGACAAACACCAGTGTCTGAAATGGACCTCCTAGAACCTACTTGCTTCTTGGAGGAGCCAGGAAAACAGACATGGTCCAGAGTGTTGAAGGGTTGTGCTGTTTGGCTGATGTAGGGTGTTCCGTGTGCTGGCTTGACTGCTCCAGCAGTGTCTAGGACATGGCAGAACAAGAGGAAGACAATCACAAGCTGCTCTGAGCTTCCTGAGGTCTTCTGTGGAAAATGTGCACAGCTGAAAAATATATTTGGTTTGTGCTGGTTTGATAGCCATAGGTATAGAAGTAAGAGAGAATTGTTAGGTAAAGCAGGACAGAACTTTCTTGTTTTAAAAAACATAAAGTACAAACGTCCATGTCATATGCCCTTGCATTTTGGCTTGTTATCGTTCTTGTTCCAATCTACATGGCATTGTTAAATAGTATGCTCAGGTTCCTAGGGACGGAAAAGAATGGTCAAAATACTTGATGGAAAATTCCAATGCTGCATGTGGTAGAAGGTAAAGGTAAAAATTGTTTCGGAATAGAAGCATTGGTGGGAAAACTAAGGTAGTAAATGGCATAACTTGGATGATTTATATTAAAGACTGGCTTCTCTTAGGTGGTAAGCATGAAAAACTCTTTGCAAGTAGGAAATTGCCCACATATGTGGAAGGACTAATAAGCTTGTAAGAAACAAGGCTGTCCCATTACCTTAAGCACCTACTCTTGGGTTAGTATAACTGAATCTTTTAACTACAGAGGAATTGCATTCCTTTTAAAGACAAGAAGGTAACTGTTTCCAGAGACAAATCTACATACAAAATACTAGGATAGGAGATTTGCTCATTCCTACACTTCTGCAGTAACTTCCTGGTACCTTTTGGCTAACACTGACTAATTCTTCAGTCAGAGTTCCTCAGTAATGCATATTAAAGCCAATGGGTCTGTTAAGAAGAGGTGCTTTCAGCCCTTTGTGGTTTTAGATCTGAGCCATTTCAGGTGCTGTAGCACTGTACTAACACAATACTAACAGCACCTGTCTGTCTGGATTCCAGGAGTTCCTCTTATGTATGTTACCAAGCAATTATCTGCATCAGACACAGCATTGCTCTGTTAGTACCACTTCATTCAGTGAAAGAATTACTGAGTGCTGGGCTGTTGTTCCAGTAGCTGGATGCAATATCCAGCTGGCACTCTGGGTCAGGTGTATTCCAGTCATACAAGAGGAAGATGCTGCTCTAGTGTAAATTACTTAGTGCTGTTGATCAAAACTGCTGGCAGATGTTAACCACAGCAATAGCTTTGCACTTCAGTTTAAAAAAAGTGTTTTTCAGTGGCAGTTTACTCTTAATTGCGCCATATTAAAAATTATTTTTTAAATGTAGATGAACAAATTTGATCAGCTTTGTACTTAAGTACAATATTTGGAATTTCTAAAGGTGAAAAAACTTTGTTCTGGGGAATATTCTTCATTTAAAACAGATATGCTCTTAAGTAACAAGAATTTTGCCTTCTCAACTAGAACATCAGAAGACCTCACTTTGTAATATTGGCATTGGAAAGTTATAATGAATTTTGATAAGAAGTTTCCAGTGTTAATAGCAACTGGGGAGGGACTCACTATTGATTAATCTCAGTGTTACCTGCTGAAGTCTAGGGTATTAAATAACTGAAATTGTTTCCTTTCTACTCCTGTTTACTTAAAATAGTTTAGCTAAGTGATGATAGTGAGTACAGTGCGTTCAGTCAAGCCTGGTTATTTGTTTTGTTTTTTTTTTTTTATGTCATTTTCAGAACTAATTTCTATATGTGAAAGAGTTAAAGAAATAAATTTTTTTAAAGACTATAAATTATCCTGGAAAAGACCATAGTATTCGGTAGATTTCCAAATGTAATTCTTTCAAATAGAGCTTTAAACAGTTTTATGCCTGGATTTTTCTGTGAGGTTTTACAGCAAAGTGTTTCTCTTGCAAAACTAGATGATGTTGATTTGTTGTACCTTTGGTCTGTAAAATACATCACTCAAACTGAAACAATTGAGTTTCTTGTTGATACCGAAAGGTATAAAGACTCTTAGCGAACAAATACAGTCTTTAAAATGTCAACTACTCATTTTTCACATTAACCTTTTTCCAGCTCCCAAAGGAATTGTCTTCTGAAGCATTTGACAAGGCTATTTTAAGAGCACTAAATCAGGGTTTTCAGAAGAGGGAAGAACGAAGGCATGCTGATCTTGAGCCCATAATCAGGTAAGTGTTTCAGCAAATAGCCTGAAATGCATCACCAGAAAAGTGATTGAAGTCAAGATAGAAGACTTCTATGGACAGAGGAAATTCTGCTACCTAAACCCAATTTGCAAAGCAAGTGGGAAGGCAGTGATGAAATAGATACTCCTGACTCTTAGATTTTCTTTTTTTACTAAACTTCATAGAATTATTTCTTTGGAAGTAATTGCACAATTATGAAAATATTTGTCCTAAGCAGAATTATATAGTAATGATTGGCATTTGTGGAAGGATACTACTTCCTTTACACAAGGGTATATTTAGAAATACTAGAAACAGTAACTCAGAGCACATATGTTCTACTTTTTATGACAGGATAGAGTGAGAGATGGAATGGAAATTAAAAGGAATAAACTAGAATAGTGAAGTATGTATATAAAATTAAAAGTAGCTTATGTATTTGTAAGAAAATAGCCCGTGTCTCATGACCTGCTGTTCAGTGATGAGAGAGTTTGGTGGTCAAATTCTTTAATATAAACTTCAGAACAGTAATATGAATTTGGGTTTGCCTACTTGGGGTTTTTCTTGGGTTTTTTTTTCTGGTTTGGTACAGATGCCTTGTTATGTTTGTCCTTTTCAGTCAGGATTGTTCAACCTTGTGAAAAACAAATTATTCATCATGTTAGGCAGTGTCTCTTGAGTTGGGGTAGTTGAGGAATCAGGCACTGCTTTTCAAATTCCTACTCATAATATTCTGTTGGTTCTAGCATTTTGTCCTAATATTTTAGTTAAAGAAGACGTGGAGCCACTCTGAGCCTCAACTACCCCCTTGCCAATTTTTTAATAAATCTTGGTCTGCAATATTTTTCTGTCTTTATTGGCTTGATTGTCAAGCCAAAAATGAATCTCTGTGAACAGTTTTAGCTAATAAACATAGTGGTTTTAAATCAATAAACCTGTTAAACAGAGGTTGACTAAAGGGAATGTATTGTAATACAGAAAGGCCTGAAGCCTCACTGCACAGTAATTACAAACCCAAGAGACTCACTTCAAAGATAGCCTTTGGACATACCCAACTCTGTTAGAGTAAGCAACTGTAATTACAATTTGCAGGTTGTGTTGTGACTATACAGGAATGCTACGTGAATAATCTCAAGAGAATAGCATTACTGTATTCAAATTCCTTTTTCTTTCAGTGTCAGTTTTTAGCATAAATATATACTTGTTTGGGGGTTTCAATATGTGCCCATGTGCCAAAAATTGCTCTCCCCTGCCCCTCCTCCAAAGAAATAGAGCTGGGTGGTGCGTCTTGGCAAGTAATATCAGAAACCTTCGTGTGTGGGAAATGAAATCCATTAATTGTTGGCCTATTTTCTTATTTGAAACTAATAAAATTTGCCACTGACATCTTGGTAACTTAACTCAGACCAGTGCAGAGCAATGTTTAGCATCCTACCCTTTGCTCTTGGAGATAATTACAAAATTCAAATACTGACCTTATACATGAATTGAGCTTTGTATTTAACCATACAATTGTATTTAAGAAAGAGATGCGTTGCTTTGGGAAAATAAATGTGTTCTCAGTTTTGTTTTTTTTTTTTTTTTAAAGTTAAAATATAGAGTCCAGTGCTTTTGGACTCAATCCAAACTCCTCTTTAATAAAATGTTACAAGTGGCTGAAATGTTTGAATTAGGATGACTCAAAAGCACCTACCTTTTTAAATTAAAAAAAAAATCATCGTACCAATTGCTTATATTGACTGTACTCCAATCTTATACTAGTGCTTAACAGCAATGCTCAAAAGTAGCTTGCTTTTTGATGTGCAAATTGCAATTTGCAATTTGAAGGGTTTGGACTTCTTAAGAACTGCCTATTTTGCTTTTAAATGGTACTGTAGTAAATTTTTTTGTTCTTCCTATGATTCTGTTACTTAGTTTAACAAACTCTCACTTAAATTTCAGGCAGCTATTTTCAAATACATCGCAAGCTTTTCTGCAGAATCAGAGAGTATACAACTTCTTCCAATCAATTTCATCAGAATCTTTGCACACTCACAGTAAGAAATATCCTAATACTGTTTTATGTAATGAAAAGTCTATAAAAAGCTTATCTTACTGCTGTGCCTAAGTATAGTTTTAAATTTTTTTATTTGTATGTTATATTCCACTGGTTGTATTTGAACTCCTGGTCAATGAATAGTTTCTTGAGCAGATACTCATACTTTTGACAGTGGAAACATGCTATGTAGCATCAGCTTGTGTTCTTTTTGTTCTTTCTTTCATTCTTTCTTTCATTCTTCTCTGTACCATCATGCTCTTCAAATAGGCTGTTATGAATTATGTTCAACAGTTTGGCATTTCTTCCTTTCACAAAGTTTAAATTTTGGAACGAAAAGTTTGAACTGATGTGAAAAATCACATCTTCTTTTTGTTTGTTTTCTTTTGTAGATAAGCATCTCTCTTAATATTTAAACTGAGATTTGTTTTGAGTACATAAATGATGGGATGTCCCTAATTTCAGAACATACAGAATTGTGTTCCATTATTTACATTGCAGAGATTTCTTTGGCGGCCCCCTTAACCTACTTGTGTATTACAGTTTGTGTGACCAAATCTTGGCTTCTCTGTATGGATGCCTTAGGATGATGTGATCTTTGTTTCCATTGAGTCTTTCCTTATTTCAGTGCATGTTACACACCATGACAGTTGAAGCGCTGACTGGGAGGCCACTGCCTCAGAAGTTGTCGAAGATCTTAGTAGGGAGTTGAATAGATTGGAGGTTCCAAACAGACAGCTCATATTCATTTGGGAAAAAAACAGAGGAATGACAGCTGACTTCAGTTTAAAATTATGTGCGTGATGGATATATTCTTTCCGTTATAGGATAGAAGCACTGTGGTTAGGGTAGGAGCTGTAGGTTGCTTTGTAACATTTTTTAGTAACGTTTAGTACATTCTTACAAGGCAGTTTTGTCAAAATGTTAAACTAATAACAATCAGGGTAATTGTGGAAGTGGCTGGAATTTACTGCTGTAAAAATTGACACCTCTGTTGTACTGAAAGGCTGCATGGAGAGGAAAGAGTTCCAAAGTCCAGGAAGATTGATGTTAATGATGGGCACACTGGACAAGGTGTGCATATTTTAGACTGTAGACTACATCTGGTTGGGAAGGACTTGCAAATGCATTGTTATACATGCTGGTAGTTTGAAATGGTTTCAGAAAAGAACCAGTGCCAAGTTCCATCAAGACAGACTTGACTGGGCAGAAATGATCTGTAGAGTAGGTAGATTAGAAAGAGAATAGACAAATGTCAGTTCTGCCAGAAGTCTTGTAGATTACAAGGTCATCTTACATGTGAGATACTTTTTATAGTAATAAATAATTGAGCACATGAAAGTTCATGAGGATTTGTCAGATGTAGAATGTCTGACAGACAGGATGAAGAACTTAATTGTTTAGTAGAGTGGAGGAAAGTCTCAAATGGAAGATGATTTAAGTCTTCAAATGCCAGAGTCCTAATGTAACGGGGATGATCTGTTCTCTCTAATGGATCAGACAGAAAGCACTAGGCTTAACTTCTTATGAGGAAGATTAGGACCCAGGGGCAGGCAAGAACCTTGTGATTACCAGACATGTTCAGAGTAGTGAGGCAGGTCTGAGGTCAAGGCAGAGAAACAAGTCAGTAGGTCAGGGTTAAGAACAGGATCAGCAATATTCATGTCCAGGCACAGGTGTGCTGGCAGTGCACCCTAGGCGAGGGCCTGAGCTCAAATGCGGCTCCCAAGCCAAAGGATGGAGGCCCTGGGTGAGGCATCCACCAGTTCTTTTCCCAGCAGTCACACCCCAAATTGCAGAACTGCAGTGTACCAGATTGGATCTTCACTGTGGGCAGGTGAAGCCTTTGGGAGAGCAGGGAAGAGTTGCAACGCCCATTGGTATGATTCAGGCCCTAACATTGCGTTAGATATTAAGAAAACATTTGATGAAGAGAATTACTGTGATACATTTAAGTGTAGTCTTTTTTTTTTTGGGGAAGAGGGACTGGATGACTTGTCCATGGTAGCTCACAGCCATATTTCCTGTGGTGCAGACTAATAGAAGCTGTATGAAGACAAAAGTGCTCACCCCACCTGTTGCCAAAATCACCCCAGTCAAGTGGCCCTTCAGGGGGTTTTTTATTGTTTTATTTTATTTCCAAGCAGGAAACCTAGAAAAACACAGGTTTTTCTAGGTTTTTTGTGTTTTTCTAGGTTTCCTGCTTTTTTGTGTTTTTCTAGGGATTCCTGTAAACCTGCTCCTTGTTACTGCAAGTTCGTTGTAGTTGCACGTTTTGCATATGCTGACAGTGTTGGGAAAGGAAGCATATATTTAATAAAAATCTCATCTAGTTCTCGAATAAAGCATGCAGAATTAATTGACAGACAAAGCATTTGTGGCTTAAATTGGTCTTCAGTTGCCATACAGAGGGATAAAAATATCTTTTCACAGAGATACAAAGTTGTTTAGCAAAACCTATGTGGAGTAAATTCTATGTTTGTGAAAGGTCTTCATACCTTAAATAATAGTGGGGCTCTCACACTGAATATTCAGTAAGCTTAATTATGCTGCTATGGTTCCATTAAGGAGGAAATCAATTAGCTCCCTCCTGGTTCCTAAATTCAGTTGTTTAGACAATTTTTCAGGTTGCAGTAGACTTTTGATTTCAACATGGGAGCATGATCTCTGGGGATTTATTACCTTCAATGCAGATGATATTCAGAAAGATTTTCTTACCAATGTTTCAAGCTCCTAAGCAACAGCTTTCAGATGCTTTTACCTGCACTAACTTGGAACTTTTTGAGAGGGGAAGAGTAGACTCTTAGAGTTAGATTATTTAAGAAATTAAGTCCTTTCTCAGAGCATGGAAGTGGTGTTTTTGCAACAAAACTGTTAATATTATTCTTACTTATTTTTCATCATGTCTGGCATAAAAAGGCAAAAATGATGTATGAAGACTGTGCTAAGGACACCAGAAGATTTTAGCCCAAATTGGGTTGCTTTTGGCAGATGAATGATTTGACAGTGGAGGAGTGTAATTTGTTGCAGAAGTATGCTCGTAACTGTCATTGCTCTCCTCCCATTTCCTGTTGTAAAACAAAATTGTTATAAAGAAAAATCTGAAGTGCAGCCTAGTAGGATTATCTCTAATAGTTATCACAATCACAGCCTTTTGAAATTGTACCATAGCATTAAAATTATTTTCAACACTATTTTCTTCAAAATAAAAGTATCTCTTAAGAGCCTTTACTCTTGGAGGTGGCCTGCTTTGAAGAAGGCAATGTTCAAATTGCTGCCACATGCCAGCCACTAAGATCAGTCTTCCATTTCCCTAGCTTCCAGTTTAGTGCAAACATTCAGGAGCTGTCCAGTTGTTGAAGATCTATAAAGTTACTACGTGAACTTTATTCTCTGCAGGTAACTTACAGCCCTCTTTGAAGACGGTTAAGACAGCAGAACACTTCAAGGAGGACAGTTCAGAAGCTTCAAGTCAGGAGGAAGGTAGTTGTGTACTCAAAGGTGGTTCTTTGAGATATTTTACCACACAGTTCTGGAAATCATACACTTGACTGATTTCTCCATTGGTATAAAGTGGTACAAAAATTGAATTAAATCTGCTATGTAAGTGAAGAATTTTTGTGTACTTTCAGCAGTTTCCTTAAGAGGTTGTTCTATAACTCAAGAAGTGGCAGAATTCATAGACAGCTCAAAGGCAGAAGTTCACAGCTGTGTTGAACAGGAATATATATCTCACAATTTACATAAGATTATTTATAAACTTTCATGTCTTTACCTATTTATTTTTCAATTACCAGGGTTCAGAGTTAAATGCAGTATTTCAAGAGTATTTCAAGACTGTTTTACATTAAATATGCCAAATTTGTCTAGGTTCTAATTTTACACAAAATATTCAAGGTTTCCTCTTCTTATTCTTAACCTATGCTGCTTTGATGCTCTGGACTGTTACTAAGGTTGAGACTGTAGTGAGTATTGATTACAGTCTGGAAGCTGGTGTTTTTCAAATGCCTCAAAAACAGTTCACACATGGAAGCAGCAGCCTGGTAACTGGTCAGTAGTTTCATTCTGAAAGGAACAGCAAGCCAGTTTTGCATTGCTTTTAGAAGGAAACAAGTACAAGCTTCTGGTAGGTGGAAAGAATGGGAAAGGGCACTGAGAGGTGAACACAGACCACTGAACACTTATGCTGTCTGTCAAGTAATGACAGCACTCTTATCCTCTTTCACATTAATAATTCATAAGAAGTTTGCTGTTGAATTTATGTGGATTCAGTAATCTACATATGCAGTTTGAGCAGCTTTTTCTTATGAAAATAATCATTGCCATATTCTTAAGTGTTCAGAGCACACTGAGTAAATTTACAATATATTTGCTCAAATAGTCTTTTTTATACTGCTCTTAAAAATACATAAATCTCTTCATGTGGTGAAACTACAAATGCATTTCAGAACACCTTTATGCCATTTTAGTGAAGTGTTTACCAGAAGTTTAAAAATAAATTATTTTTCTCAAATTTTTAAACTATAATTTGAACTTAGGTGTAGCATTGACAGGAGTTCAGGCAAAATTCTAAGTACCAAGAATACTAAGATCATCAATAGTTGGAATTAAGGAAAGTTTATTTTGTTAAAATGTAATAGTTGCCCAAAAAAAAAGGGTAGACTCTATCTCTAAAGTTCTCAGTTTTTCTTCATAGACTCTTAGAACGGTTTGCGTTGGATACCTTAAAGTTCCAAACCATCTGCCACAGGCAGGGAACCTTCCACCATACCGGGTTACTTGGAGTCCCACCCAGCCTGGCCTTGAGGTCGTATCTCTTTTTGTCAGGTGTAATTTGCAAAGCTTTACTTGCCTAGTGAATTTTCAGGTTTAGAATGCAGTACTTTAGTGTAGGACCTGTCTTAGTTTGCTAGTCAGAATGTGTGACATAGTTTTGAGATTAATTTCAATATTCAGAAGAAATAACAAAATGTTGTATTCATTTCTGACTCATTCCTTTCTTCTCTCTCTGTTCTTTCATACTGGGTTATACTCAGTCATGCATTCAGTGCTTAGAATTAAATATAGAGGTGAGCAAACATTGGTATTGTCATAGTTCCTCTCTTTCTGTTTCATTCTTCTGTGAAATGGAAGGTAAATAGTCTTGTTTATATAATCTATTCAAACTCATTTGTCTTCTCTGCAACACCTGCTAATTTCAGCACTGTAAATTAAGCCTGACCTTTTTAATGGAGAAGTCTTCTGCTATGTGCCTGGTAGTGATGGAAAGATGAATTTGCTGGATTGATTTAAAAGATTAAATGGAATTTCTGTTGAAATTATGCTTTGGGTTTTTTGTTGTTTTTTTTTTTTTTCCAGATGTAATGCAGCACACAGCAGTTCACAAGAAACATAATGGAAAAAGTCCTGTTGCCAAGTAGGTACTAGGGTGTAATGTGACCATGTTACATGTCTGAACTTCCATTTGTTGGTGCTTTGAGAGTATGTGTCCTTCTAGATTAAAGCTTCTTTGTGGAGCTTTTGTTTGTTGGTGGTGGGCTGTTCTGATCTTATTTTTATAATTTAGGAGGTTGTTACTAACTTCTGAACTATTAGAAAAATAGTTCAGAAGACCTTATTTCTAAATCTGTAGGACTAGTTCATTTGGATAGCTCTTCTTTCCCAAATGTTGTGAATCTTCACTATGTGAATTGATGCTTTGATTTGTATTTATAAGATATTACATGCCATAACCTGTATGGCATGTATCTTTCCTATGTGCACATACTGCCATGCTTGTACTGAAAATTTCAGTGCTATTGATTTGAAGCCTAAGCAACCTCAAAGAGGAGCTTATAGGAGAAGGCAGTCCATTCTCGCCCTTGCTTACTGGCAAATGCACACACACCTTGCTGGTTTGTGTCCATTGTGTTTGTGTAAGTGGAAGCAGCTCCTAACCACCTTAAAGTGGTTGATATATATGCCTTCAGATCCCTGAAGTACCTAGTGTGAATTCACTCATTTATTTGATTAAAAAGTATTTTGATTTAAAACTTCAGGTATGTTTGCACGTAGTTGTGCATAATTCAGCTAAATTAAGGGAAACAAATGGATGCAGAATTTATTGTGATTTACAATTTTGGTCAGTGTTGATTTATCTGTAAAAGGTATTTATCTTGTGGTGAAAATTTACCTGGAATTCCAGTAATTAGAATATAAACATAGCACAGAATAGTGTTGGTTAAGGTCCAGAGATCTTTAATAGGCAAATTTTTTTGTGAACTCACCACAAGACAACTTAGTGCTTTGTGTCTGTTTTGGTTTTAAACTGTCATACTTTCAGCTTATATTTCCTTAAGAGGTATATATTTCCTTGACAAAATCTGTGATTACAACAGCAGGTATACAGTCTACTACAAAGTCATCAGAGCGGGATCCAAATCTAGTAGCTTATGGTTATTAATAAAGAAACTGGTGTTTTTGGGTTTTTTTATTAATTGTATAATGAATTACACTAAGGCTGACCACAGTTTAGGATCTGTCTTTCAGGTAGGAAAGAGAGGGAGAGACATTTCCACAAAGTTCTGAGAAAGAAACTTCTTTAGCTTCTTTAGCTATTATTTTCTGTATATCTAAGAGGAGGAAATGTATTTACTCCTTGACTGCTAGAGGTGTGTTAGCCCTCTCCTGTTTGGTTTATGTGTCTATCTCCTTAAAATCTGTGCCTTTTGTTTATGGGTTTGTAAAGAAATGGCACTGAATTAAACTTTTCTTTCTTGAATACTCATAAAGCTATTGAGAGTCACAAGCAGTTCATCTCAAATAGCTTTGGTACATTGTGCATCTGTCTACCTCTTGTTTTCATTCAGTATTGCAGCCATACTCTTGAAAAGTCAAAAATTTTACTGGTAGGAATGAGATCACACATACAAAACAAAAAATTTAGTAATATTACAGTTTCCAGTAAATGACTGCAAATTTAGCAGTGAAATAATTTACCTATACTTGGCAGAAGTTTCTAAAGTGACCTTGCTTCTGTCTTTGCAATCAGGGGTTTATGTCTGTCTTTACTCACCTTGGGTTCTTGCCATTTTCTTAATTTTTTTTTTTTTAATATTCTGTTGTGTATCTTTTAAGTAGTTTGAGCCCTTACAGAGATATTTGGTAAGTAGCTACTGGAACTTCAGCATGTCTTGTGCTTTCAAGTGAGCTGGATTTCTGCCATCATTGGAACTAAGTAACATTTCATATTGCTTTTGTGAAGCAGCTTGCCAGCAGCCCTGAATTAAAAGGCACTTTCAATTATCAGCATAAGTATTTAGATAAGAATTTAAAAGTGTTAACTCCTTTTTTTCTTCTGCATCCAACCTGCAGTAAGGCATAATTTTGCATGAGATATGAAAAGGTTATAGGTCCGTGTGCCTTACTGACTCTGTCAGAACCCTGACTATTTTCCAGCAGATTTAGTTGACCAGGGGTCTCAGACCTAGTTCAGTATTGCTTCTGACTGGCTGCTGTAGAGCAGAGCTTCAGTGGAAATTGCTATAAAGTCCAAAGTAAATGCCAAGTGTAACTCCCTTCTCCTAGCACTACTCAAAACTAGCATTCCTGAAGGTAAAAATGCAAAGCAAGATGACCATTTTGAAATTGAAACAAACACAGTTTGCAGTGTGATCTGTAGTAACTCCTTTCTTTAAATATCTCATGAATTCTGAAAAAGGGATTACAAAGTAATTCCAGCTTTGTCATTAATGATAAGGAAGAAAGAAGATGAATTCAGAATGCATTTCTGTCTGGAAAATTGCCACACGTCTGGTATGAAAATAGCAAAGTTTTTGTGTATAGAAATGTCCAAGGAAAACTCTGCCCCTAATTACTGTTTTCTACAAATTCTCTTGTTCTGAATTTTACATCAAATTATAGTAGACAAATGAAAAACAAATTCCAGTTATGGTCAGATCATAACTTTAGAGCACAAGAACTGCTGTAATTTACGTCTTTTAAATCTCTTGAAAATTCCTAGGGTTTTCTGAAAACAAAATTTCCCAACATGATGCAAAATATGTATGTTGATAAGACAAGCCTGCAGGTTTGTTCACATCAACATAACTTTTGGGGCTTTTTTTTACTTTTCAGCAGCACTAGCAGTGCAAAATGTTCTTCACTGGATAGCCTTAACATTCAGCACTCGGAGCAGAATGGGGTAATGGACTGGAGAAGGAAAAGCTGTATTGTCCAGCAGCACCCAGAGCACTGTACTAACCTCCTTGACCAGGTGTGTTGCTGTTTATTCTTTAAAACCATATTCCGAGAAACTGTCCACTGCACATGATGAGATTTAGCTTTAAAAGATTAAAAGTGCTGCTGAAATTGTACAAAATAAGTGTTGAAGTTGCTGCTGATTTACCTTGCTTAGAAAACCCTTCATAATTCCTTACCACACTCTTAGAAAGCTGAATATTTTGTTTATGAATTTGTAAATAAAATTCCCCGGGAGAATGTAAGTAATCAGTAAAGTCTAATGTTAATTTCTGATCAGGCACTTTCCTGTTACTGTAGCATTGTCATCAGAGAGGATTCCAGAACACTTGGGCAATTTCTGTTATTACAAGGAACAAACTAGAAACAGTTTTAGTAGGTAAACTGTATTAATGGTATAGTAGGTACAACAGGTTAAACATATTATTTCTATCTTACCTGCATTATTTAAGTAATAATCTTTGAAAAAAGTTAATAGATGCATATACTTTTTCTGGGATTTGTGTCTCTTCAATGCTCAATCTCATTGTGAATATAGGTAGACAGAACAATTATTTATAAATAAAATTATCTCCTACTGAAATTGCAGGCAGGAAGCTTGCTCACTGCTTATGTATGAAAAACACAGAATGTTAGAATTGTTTAATATTACTCTCATTTATGTTTGGAATCTGGCTATTGATTGTTATGTGTGGAATAGCAAGCCAAACAGAAATAGTTTCCTTACTTCATAAAGCAGGGTAGTGAGTTGAGGTTGGCTTCTGAACATGAAATGGTGAGCTGCATCAAAGCTTGAATACTGCGAGCTTGAAGTAAGAAGAAGGTTAATCTACTAAAGCAAAGGAAAAGCTATTTAAAGGAAGTCCAGATACAGTGTTGGACAGAGATGATTTCAGAATTCTCGTAAATTTTACTTCCTTGCCAAATATGAGTTGTTAATAGCAGTTATTGATAGTATACTTTAAAAACTGTGTAGGTCCTATGTTTTTCCTTATGTGCTTATACGCTGTATGCTAGAGTTTAGTTTAGCAGCTTAAACCTCCAGTTTAAGGCTAGGTATCTGCTTGTCATATGTACAAATAATTTATCACATGTGTTTTCCACTCCCAACTATCAAATCATTCCATTTATGTCAACAAATTTTGTAGCTCCTTAAGCTTGGTGATCGGCCTTTTTGGCAGGTATGTCATGAAACACATTTGTTTTTGTCCTCTGGAGGAAGAACAGCAGGCAAACAATAATTTGATTGATATCTCTGGTATACTTGCAAGTAATAATTTGTTGAGTTTTGCTGGTTCTTGTGTAAACACAAGACATGATTTTACAGGCTCAGATGCATTGACCAAGTGGTTCTTTGGGTGGTTATAACACCTGTGAGCCACTGCTCTTGGAGTTGTGGACCTGTGGGTCTTGAAGGGGTGTTCTGTTGTTTGACTGGTGTCTTTCTATTTTCTGTCTAGCACACAGTGGAAAAACGAAGTCTGTCTACAGTAAGCAAGAAGAAAGGAAAGCCACAGCTGGAAAAGTAGGTTTCTAATGTAACCGGTAATCCAGAAATCTAATGAAACCCGTAATCCAGTAATGCAGTCAATTAAGTGCTTTCATTTGCTGTGCTGGCACAAGAGCTGGCATGGTGTGAGGCAAGGCTACATAAAAATCCTTGTTATATATTCTGTAAAGAAGTAACTTGAAAAATAGAATTTTAAGGGAATGCATTAATTTCTCAAAATATTGCTTGGCATTTAATAAGAAGGTGAAGAAGTGGAAGTATGTTCTTAACCAATACGAAATTGCCTTTTCCCCTTTATATTTATTTGAAACTTAAGAGATGTAACGCTGTCCAGAATATACTGAAAATCAAATGAGGGTTGATGGCAGCCTTTAACATTATGAAGTGAGTGGTAGCTGGCTGAAACGTCTTATCGATGACAATCTGTACATCAGAGGGCTTCAGAACTTCCTGCAGGCTACACAACTCTGCACTGTGAGAAGTGAAAGCACTTCCACCCTTACCTAATATTCTGCCTACTTCCAAGTTTCCAGATGCTGTTATGCTTGACTGGTGTAGGGCTGCATTACAAACATCAGCTTTCAAAAATGACTTCACTGTTTGCTGCTCCTATTCCTTTCTGGTGTCTTTTCTTATATAGGTCTTTATTCACAGTGTTTAGTAACGCTGCTTGTAGCTTAGTTCCTGGTATATTGCACCAGCAGCCTCTATTTAATTGTTTATTATTTGTTGTTATATCTATTAAATACGCATTTCTGGCCTGGAGTCACTGCCTTTGTTTCCAGTGTCATTCCATGTTCATTCATGGTTGGTTATTTGTGCTCATGCATTTGCAAAAAAGCCATGAAATTATTTACACAGGGAGAAAGCAAAGAAAACTGACTGCAGGTTGACTAACAGGAGCAATGGAGTTCGAGTTGCAGCATCGCAGCACATCCGTACTGGGACAGCAAAAGGTAAGGGGCTTTTTCCAAAGCTGTTAGTAAGAACAGAACTTGCAGCTGATTTATTCGAGGTCTTCTGTAAACGGGAAACCACAAGTCTGAAAAATATTTGGTGCAAGTTGATATATAAGCAGTCTAATTTGTGCTTTGACTTGCTGTATAGAATGCACTAGACTTGTGTATCCAGTTGCTTGGGGTGTGTCTCTTCATGCATAGGGTGGCAAAATACTAGTGTAGTCTGCCTAAGTTGGCTTATGGCATGGAGTAATTGCAGAAACAGTTGCTGTTGGGCTACTTCCATATGAAATTTAGCAGTCTGAGTGTGTGGACATGGAGCATCTTGCCATTAGTGTGCCCTTTGCAGCTGACTAGTTTCTTCATCAGTTGTGTAATGGCCCACAAGAAACCTGTATAAAACCTGTGGTGTGAACCATTGATGAACTATAGTGTTTAAACCATGTGACCACTGAGCTACAGCTTAGAACTGTGTATGCTGCCCTAGCAGGGTTTTCAGGTTTAGGGTAATCCTAAATGTAGTGTCTAAGCCAAGACTTGTGTACATCAGCCAGTTGTAAGAAAAAATTATATTTGTGTTCCTGTAGTAAACTGAGTCTCCAAGCTGTATTACAAATTCCTGAAGGTCTGTGCTACCCATTGGCTTTTCATCTTGATGTTTTCTAATTTCCCACTATCAGTTGCGACCTTGCCTGTCTTACATGTAGTTCTTGTGGCAGAAGGTTGACAAAGAGTTAGCTTTTTTTTTTACACCACCTAATTGGCCTAAGTGTTGAAAGGACCCTTAAAAGTGATACAATCTTGATTAAACTTTCATTCTTTCTTCTCACTGCTTCTCCCCTTGGAGAGTTCCAGCTGGATCCAGTTTGGAATTATTGACATTTTATGGGCAGGTGTTTTTGCCTTCTGCAAATAGCATTTGAGTAAAACTTTTAAGAACTCACCATTCACAAACTTAGCAAAACTAGAAGAGTTTTGGAAAGCTATAGTTAAGGGCCATTAAGCAGAAAACATACTCTACAGCAGAGCTCTGCTGCATGCATTTCTGATTGATTACTGGTTTTGTTGTCAGGCAAAACGCACTGTTTTATGAACTGACAATGACAGTTTAGGAGGTGATGCAGTGGTGTGTAAGGGGAGACCTTATCTCTCTCTACAGCCACCTCAAAGGAGGGTGTAGCCAGGTGGGGATCAGTCTCTTCTCCCAGGCAAACAGCAACAGGACAAGAGGACACAGACTTAAGCTGTGCCAGGGGTAGTTCAGGCTAGACATTAGAAAAAAATTAATCACAGAAAGAATGACTGGGCATTGGAATGGGCTGTCCAGGGAGGTGGTGGAGTCACCATCCCTGGAGGAGTTTTGAAAAAGATTGGATATATAGCACTTGATACCATGGTTCAGGTGGTGTTAGGCATAGGTTGGACTTGATGATCTCAGAGGTCTTTTCCAACATAGTTGATTGTCTGATTCTGCAAAGTTAGTAGGGAATGCTTTTCCATAGGAGTTCTGTTTGCTCACTACCCACCACTCTACAGATGTGAAACTGCCTCCTGTGAAACTGTTGGCTGGTTCAAAAAGAAGCTGTAACCCACAGAGGCTGGAAGCCATTAAATCCTGCTCAAGAGACAAGCTTTCAACCCACATGTAAACATCAAAACATCTTTTGAGATACTTATTGGAGAAATAGTCTATGGGGAAAAATAACAGTCTGAATCTCTGCCTAGGTTTATATATCCAGGCTTGGTTTGAAATGCCCTGTTTTGAGTCTGTAATTCTTAACTTCATCATGTTTTCTTTCATTTTTTCCTCCCTATTTTGAGCTTGTCTGAAGCATTAGTTAGTTACAATGGTAACTTTTAAGACTGAATACTTTGTGATTAGCACTTTAGACTCTGGCTCTTAGTGATCCCAGGTTCACACTGAGGCTCCAGTTTATATTAGATGTTCCAAGTACTTGTTAAAATAATTTAAGCAATCATGGGTTTAATGCAGGAAATTATTTCAAGAATTGAAGCATCCAGGCAACTTTTTGGTGAGCCCTCCCAATCTGTTAAACTTCCAGTTGCAATAAAAAATAGGGGGAAATTATTTTATTTATAAATTATAATAATTATAATTAGTGTTCTAATTTTTGTCCTGAGGTTTTGCTAACCAAGGTTTTCATGGGCTGTGGTTTCCAGCTTGTGTCTGTCATAGATTCTGAGAGAGGGTGCATTTGTCATTCTTCTTCCCCTCTGAGGCTGAACTTGAAAGCCAAACCATAGTAGCTACCCACCCTGAAAGGTGGTTTCCAGCAAAAGAGTGTCCTGTGATCCATTCAGAATTTAGAAAACAGTTGACCACTGTTTCAGCTCACCTCTTTTTCTTTAAACAGGATTTGTTGATAGAGTTTGGTTAAAGCCTGTTCTAGAAGAGTGAGTTGTGAAGTGGTGCATTGTTTTGCCATGTCCTGCTGAGTTAGCTTCCTGCCTGTGATGGTGTCACCGAGGAGCACTGCAGCTCTGCCAGCGGAAATGCTGGATCGCTACCGTTCAGAGGAAATCAGTCATTCAGGATCATCATTCTTTTCACTGCTTTGCATAAATACCAATTTTCTGCATCACCTTCTTTAACACCAAGGATCACTCATCGCAAACTTAGGGACGAGACCAGTCCCAAGTGCTGGGAGTGGAAGTGATAGGAATACAGGGGACAGATGCAATTAAGTAGGAACAGGCAAAAATCTCAACTAGTGGGAAATGTGAGAAAACCAAAATAACCTCACTTCCATACACTGAGATCAAAAAATAAAACTGACAACTTTTATTTGTAGATCTGAATTTGGATGCTGGATCTGGTCATGATACGTGTGGAGAAACATCATCTGAAAGTTACAGCTCTCCTTCTAGTCCACGACATGATGGGCGGGAAAGCTTTGATAGTGAAGAAGAAAAAGACAGAGGTTGTATTTATGGAGAGTGTGCATGAATGCCTTTATTCCTGGACTAATCTCTTTATTGCATTTATTTTAGTTTGTTTTTCAGTTTGATTAGGTACTTTGTTTTCTGAACTAGCCACAGAATACATTTTTCTTTGTGGATTTCATGACTGGGTGTTTTGAGGGCTTCTAGCACTGTTTAAATACCACTGAGTTTTAGGTTATGACATAAACATATGTCATAATTTTTTGGCCTCAGTGATATAGCTCTCTTGAGAAATTTCCACAGTACAATAATGTGGAAAACTTAGGCCTGAAAGGGGCTGGGTTTATATGAAATTACGTGTGGCAAGTCCAAGAGTTCTGTCTTTTTGTACTGACAATTTGCCACTCCTTCCAAATTTAAATAATCTGTGTTAATATCTTTCTAGACAGATGCAAATTCCTGATTCACTGTGTGTCCTACTCTTTGCATTTGCAGATATGCACGAGTCAAAGACATAGTAGCTAGTTGGACAGGGAGATATAGGCAAGTCACGAAGATGGACCTAGATTAATTTGGATGAATGAAAAGAATCTCGAAGTTGTCACTGTTTGGGAAGACATAACTATCATTCATGTCCTCAAACTCAATAGGTTTTATATGGGTAAATGGGTCCAGGGCATGATTCTCCGTTGCTTGAGGTTCATTCTTCTGACTGACAAATGCTTTTGTCCCCACAGATACAGACAGCAATTCTGAGGACTCTGGGAATCAAAATACAACCAGGTTTACAGGCTACAGTGCTGTCAGTTCATCAAATATGAACAAATCATCTGCTCAGATCTCTTCAGTGAATAATGAAAATGGGAGCCTTTCAGAAGAGCCTTTGAATGCAAAGTTTCAGCATATTTCCTTCATGCCTGCCTTACACTGTGTGATGCACAGCGCTGCCCAAAAACCTGAAGCAGTTGTCCCACCACCCATATCTGCAGATGGTAAAACCATGGGAATGCTGGTTACCACACCCGTCGCTGTCTCGCCGGTGAGAGAGGCTGCG
Source organism: Onychostruthus taczanowskii (assembly GCF_017590055.1). Taxonomy (NCBI): domain Eukaryota; kingdom Metazoa; phylum Chordata; class Aves; order Passeriformes; family Passeridae; genus Onychostruthus; species Onychostruthus taczanowskii. The sequence continues at coordinate 541,780 of NW_024498340.1, read as the reverse complement.
AATTCCCCTCCTGCGGGAATGGGCCCAGTGACCTCTGGTGAACCTGAGAAACGCCTTGAGCTCATGGCTTCCCCTTTGCCAGTCCCATCTTCTTTCCTTCCACATTCTGTCCAGCCTGGTAGCCCTGCTTTGCATTTGGCAATACATAGGTTGAAAATCCCCTCTCCACAGGGATCATCAGAAAGTTGCACAGTTAACGGACCACAGCAGCCGACAGGAAACTTAAGTATTGGATCACCAAATACTGCCTTTATCCCAGTCCACAATCCAGGTAGTTTCCCAGGATCCCCAGTTCCTACTACAGATCCCATCACAAAACCCGCATCCCAGGTGGTAGGACTGAATCAAATGGTGCCTCACATTGAGGGAAACCCAGGAGCAATCCCTCAGCCTACCAATCTCAAGGTAGTTCTTCCAGCAGCTGGTCTTTCCACAGCAGCACCGCCACCTCCACCAGCTTCGTACACTTTGCCAGGCAGCCCTCACGCTACCAGTGTGTTGCCCAACCAGAATACAAACGTGCTGAGCACTGGAGCAACTTCCTCACCGCCTCAGTCCGCTGGCCTCGGTGTTGGTCAGGTCCAGTCCACTGTTCCTCCTGCAATCCCGACACACACGCCAGGCCCTGCCCCCAGCCCAAGCCCCGCTCTAACACACAGCACTGCACAGAGTGACAGCACATCCTACATAAACGCTGTTGGGAATAATAACACTAACGGGACAATGTTACCTCCGCAGCAGTTGGGATCTGGCCCTTGTGGTTCTTGCGGACGTAGGTGTAGCTGTGGGACCAATGGCAGCCTTCAGATTAATAGCTATTTTTATCATAACCCACTTCATGGACAAGTCTACAGAGTTCCATCTTTCTTCACTCTGCCATCACTTTGCAATGGCAGCTACCTCAATCAAGCACATCAAAGCAATGGAACACAACTTCCGTTCTTCCTGCCTCAGTCTCCGTATGCAAACGGGCTTATGCATGACCCAGTGATGGGAAGCCAAGCCAACTATGGTATGCAGCAGATGGCAGGATTTGGGAGGTTCTATCCTGTATATCCAGCACCTAACGTAGTTGCCAACACAAATGGGTCGGGACCCAAGAAGAATGGGAACGTTTCATGTTACAATTGTGGTGTAAGTGGACACTATGCGCAGGACTGTAAGCAGTCATCCATGGAGGCCAGTCAACAAGGTAATCATGATAACTCCCAGCGGACTTGCTTTTGAGTTTGGTAGTTTCTCTTTACCTTTCTGAATGTGCTGTTTCTGGTCTTGCAGAAAGGTGTGCGTGTGTATGTTTCGTGTAAATGGTTGTGCACTAGTGACCTGCTCTAAAACTGCAAAGTATCCTATCTCTGCCTGAAAATCTTGTAGAACAGTACGAGGGAACGGGGTTCACAGTGTGAAATTGAAAATGGGTTCGGAGCTGGAAAGTAAAATGATACCAGTCCTAAATTGTCATTCTTTTTTCACTGGTTTGGTTTTGGCATTATGTTGAGACTTGCATGTTGTTTCAATTTTCCCATTCCGTAGAGTGCTTTTTGAGAGAATTCATTGGCAAAAAGAAATCAGTTACTGTTTATGATATGACCTTGGATTCCTTAAACTTCTGAGACTTGAAAGAAAAACCAATAGACTAACTATTTGATATTTAACATTTTCTAGGGCTTACCTTTGCAGAATCAGCCATCTTTCTGTGCCCCATCATGCAATACATTTAACTTTTGAGACAAGTTGCAGCAGAAGGCAGAAACCAATTGGAGCTAAATGTAAAAGGAATAGCTTCCATTTCTCTCTCCATCCAGAAGAATGGGGAAAATGCAGGGTTTGCATTGAGCACAATCTATTTTTTGATTCCTGCCCTTGTTCCCATTCTGGCTTTAGTAGTTTGATTGGACCGGAACAGGAAAGATGAACCTTTTCATTTTTCCAGTAGAGCTCAAGTCCTATATCTACACTCTATATATTTTTTTTTAAACTAGCAAGAGGATGAAAGAAAATAGGATAAAGTCTGAGGACCTACTTTAAAAGAACTGGAGGATGATAGTGCCTTTTGAAGAGCATGTCCATTTTGATACCTTGTAGTGGTTTTGTAATCCATTTTAATTGTGAGCAGTGACTTAGTAGTTCTCTTTCCTGTTTTAGGCACTTACAGACTGAGATACGCACCTCCCCCTCCCCCTTCCAATGATACCTTGGATTCTGCAGACTGAAACAAGTAAACATTGCCTACTTAAAGTGAAGCTTGGGAAACTGGGGGAAGGTGTGTGCGGGAGGGGGAGGTTGGTCTTGTGTTTTGGGACATTCCCGGTTTTATATTCTTTTGGAATTTTTCATTGCTTTTGCACCTCTGTTCCGTACAAAAGAAGAAGGCTGAGTCCCTGGTCTCCTCCTGGTTCTACAAGAGGCTTGCGTAATGCATGTAATTCACACACACAGCCAAACAATCAGACAGAGCATTCGATCCATGCTTTTGCACTGAAGACTTGAGACATGTGCAATGTTTACTGCAGTTTTTAAAAAAAATTCCTCTGACCTCTGACATCACTGGTGGAGCAGTCATATGGTGAAAGAAGAAACTTGGTCGTGTTCCCCACCACAATCTTCTTCCCTCCCTCCCTGTTCTCCTTATGCTGCTGTTTTCTTTACTTTCCCTGGTTGTCCACGTGGATTCGTTGGACTTGCATGAGTGTTTAGCAGTTCATACAGACCCTGCCCGTACTCTAAATTTAATGCTCATGAATTGAGGGGAGATGTTCAAACATCCGGTTAGCAGAGTCCAAAGGAAAACACGACAGTGTATGTGTACTATACCTGATAATAACACAGATACGCAGCTCTTGAGAGGCCCAAACAAATGAAAATACATAGAGCAGGAAGGGGCTGAAACTGTGTGGACTGGAACAGACTTAGAGAAATGAACGAGCTTAAATTGACAGATTTTTCTTCCCTTGTAGCTTTTTAGCCTGTATGTTCAGCAACAAAGGTGAAAAAAATGGTATGAATGTTGTACTCAGTGTGTTTGCATTTGTAATGAAAGTTGACAGCATTTTTTCCTTTTTTAAAGCTATTCTACATCGTGTCAACACAGAATGAACATTACTTGATTGAATATTTTTTTCCTAAACTATTACAGTGTTGCATTGTACTTAGAATGTAAATGTTTTATTTCAAACTGAACAAAAGCTATGGTTTTCTACAAAATAGTCAGGTATTAGTATTAGAACCTGTCTACCAAATAGGAAAGTCACTATTTTATAACAATTTACCACTATGCGTAATTACGGTATAATGTGAAAGACTGAAATGAGTGTTAAGATGGTATTAAACATGTCAGTATCATGAGTAAGTAAGTTTAATGCTGCTGTATTTTTTATTTTATTTTTAAAAGCCAATATATGTACTAAATTGCTTCCAGGTAATATTTGATTTCCTAAAGTGCACTGAGGTTATCTGGAAGACGAGTGTGTTTTTTGACTGCTGCATTCAACACCGATGAACAACTACCACTGTATATCCATAAGGTTTGGCATTCCTCACAGTTCATGGCAGAAATGTTTTTATCTTAAAATCAGACCCAGTGTCCGGTAGAGGGATGAAATAAAAATCAATCTTTGGTTCAGCTGTCTAATAAATTGCTAAACAAACAAAAAACTTGAAGAAAAAAAAAAAAAAGCTTGATTACTACATTTCTTCATAGATAGCATTTATATTTATAGCACCAGTGTACATTTGGAAACTTTTTTCTTGGAGGGGGGGGGGAAGGGGAGGGAGGTAGATGAAAGCTTTAATTTAAAAAAAAAAAAAAAGTTTAAGTAGTAAATGAAAATTATTTTGATTAAAATTTTTATTTGATCTGGGTATTTTTGGACCACTTGAAATGACTGAACTGCGTTTGAGTTGAAGTGAGGGTGTTAAACCACCAATGGACTTGTATTGTGAATTACCTGCCAGTTGTACTTTATGGAACTTATTTTATGATTTAAAATACTGTACTGTAAATAGGAGGTATGTTACCTTCTCTTTATTTGTATGTTTACCATATACTTTGATATTTGAAATGTACTGGAAAGGTCACTTATATTTCTAGAAGAGATTGGATTTTATGCAACCTTTTTCCTTGAATTAACAGCAATAAAAAAAAAGAAAAAAAGTACCTGTGTGCATGTACTGTCCTTTATCACTGAGAATGATGAGTCACTGCTGCTGGGTATAGGGATGGGATGATGGAGGTTTTGGCAAACTACCATTTTGGTTGGAATTTGTCACTGTTGAGCCAAAGCCAAGAGTATTTGACTTAAACTGAGGTCAGTCTTGTGTCTGAAGTCAAGATACTGTATCTTGATTTAAACTTAATTTGAGATAGAGGAGATCTCCTGGTAGAAACAGGTTGCCCTTGTGTGATAGGCCCAGGACTTGGACCTTTCAGAACAGGTAAGCCTATCCTAACCTGATGGCTCCTGGATTTGGGCTAAAATCCACGTTAATCATGCTTTTTTTTTGTTTGACTGCATGCAAATAATGTGTGTCCTAGTCCTGTAGTGACCACAAACTGTTATCTTCTATTTCTAAAATAAATGGGAGGGCACCAGGAGTTGCTGGGAGCAGGAAAGAAGCTTAGAAAAATTTGCCTGATCGGGGCAGCGGAAGGGTCTGCTAGGAATGGAGTGTCTGGATGTGCTCAGGTTGTTCTTAGGAAGAGAAGGGTACTGAGGACTCTGATCTCACTCTGCTGTAAGGAGTACTTCTAATTCCTACTATTTGGCTGCAGTTTATCTCTGAAGCCAAGGGCCACAGACTACCTTGGATTTTTATCCTAGAACTCTGCTGTAAGGAGTACTTCTAATTCCTACTATTTGGCTGCAGTTTATGGAGCCAAGGGCCACAGACTACCTTGAATTTTTATCCTAGATTTTTTTTTATTCCCTTGGATTTTTTTATCCCAGAACAACCTACTTCTGGAGAAACCAGTTCAGGTGATGAGGAGGCTGAAAGTTGCCCATGAACCCAACCTTTCAGGCAATTCCCATAGTCATGGGGATGTGTAACACAGACACCATCACACAGTTTCCATTACTGCACGTGGCCCATGTCCCTTCCCTGGGAGTGCAAATGATATCATCCAAGGAGTTTGTAAATGGTGATACTCTGAAAACGCCATCTGCTACTTACAGTGCCATCTTGAGTTGCTGGTGCACTCATTTGCCTCTGTGCTGCAAGCAGCCCTGACTTTGACAGATCCTGGCCGGACTCAGTTCAGAAGTGGAAAAATACATACCCTGTGGCACAGCAAACAGCAGAAACACCTCATACTTCTGGTGCTTGATTTGCTGGAGAGCTGACAGCACTTGTACCTGGCAGTCCTCTCTTCTCTGGCTGCACCACTGCTGCCTGTGCAATCAGGTTTCACTCCAGCTGCAGCTCCAGAGATTCTCCTTCCTGCGGAGTGGCTTGGAAGCTGCTGAGTGCTCAAAAGATAAATGAGAAAATCCCACTAGTTGGTTGGCCTGAGTAGCTATCCAGGCTGCCCAGGAGTCACTCCTGTGCTGCTCCTGGTGTGCAGTGCTGCTCTGGATTGGAACCATTTTCTTCCCAAAACTGGAAGAAAAGGTGAATAATGAGGCAGGCCTGGGGAGGATTGGAGGGAAGGAGCACAAGGGAGTGTGATCATGCAAGCCACTTGCTGTGGCTGAACAGATGGCCCCATTTTCCCAGCTGAGTGACCTTAAGATGACAGGGATGGCCTAGTGCCTAGGTCTTGGCTTAGCTGATACTACTGGAGAGGTGAAGGAAAGAGCAACAGCATCTCTGTTCTGCCACACAGAACACAAGGGAGAGGGGGAAGTAAAAAGCTAGGGAAAGGTACATTGAGAACTGCAGAACCTGGCCGGTGTCAAGCTACTTCAGTTTTGGAGAGATGGAAGTACTATTGTAGTTTGTTTCAGCTCTGCTCATGGTGTGAGCCTCTGCAGGTGTGCTGGCCTGGGCCTCCTGAGGTTGCTCTCCTGAAATAAGTTTGCCTAAATGCTGCACACAGGAAAAACAGAACTTCCTGCTCAGGGCTGGTAACTGCAGCTGCTGGAGTCAGGCACAATATTTATAATGGCCACGTGGACTGCCCTTGTGCTTGGGGGAAAGAAGAGGGGTCCTAAAGGCACAGTCATGAGTTTATACTATAGCTCAAGTGCTGTCTCAGTTTTGTGGAACTAACCTATAGTCCTGTGCTCCTCGCATGAGGGAGGAAGGAAGGGCACGTCTCGGAGCATTATGGTTGGACAGCACATTGCCTCCCTGCCCATGGCTGCGTTCCTTGACCACCGATCGGAGTAAAGGAGCAGGGTTCCCATTTTGGACCAGCTTTTGTGCTGACAGCAGCAGACACCAAATTAAACTGTACATGTGGTAGATTAGAGATCAGAATGTATGAACACCTGTATTTGGTCCGGCTGAAAGGCCACCTATGCCTGCAGCCTCTCACCAGCATTGATCGGCAGCAGATATTCCAGAAGAAAGTGCTTCTAATAGAAAGAAGAGAAAGACAAGTGGTAATTACTGCAAACATTGCCTAGCAAAATAACTTGTGTCAGGTTCATCCTCACAATAGGTGGCAGCATAACTCCACCAGTGGAATATATGGGAACTTCTGAGGTACCACTTAAAATCACAGATATCACAAAATTTTCTGAGTTGGAAGGGCCCCACAAGGATCATTGAGTCCAGCTCTTAATCAAAACCATTGGTGTTATTGGCACTGTGCTTTAACATCTGAGGTAATCTCAGATGATTCAGTTTAACTTGGTTTCAGCATCTTCATGCCATCTAAGTAAGCTTTGACTTTTTATTCTGTAATGCTCATTTCTGCTGAGTTTTCTCATGTTTATGTATTTTCTCACATGATGAGCATACTACTTGTTACCTCTCAAAAAAATAATGGTAACTGTGTGGCTAGCAGATTGAGGGAGGTGATTCTCCCCCTCTACTCCTCTGTGGTGAGATCCCAGCTGGAGTAGTGTCCAGCTCTGGGACAGCTCCCTAACTTACAAAGGATGTGGACCTGAAGTCCAGAGAAGGGCCATGAAAGATGATCAGAGGGCTGGAGCACCTCTCCTGTGAGGAAAAGCTGGAAAAGCTGAGGGTCTGCAGCCTGGAGAAAAGAAGGCTCTTGGGGAGACCTTATTGTGGCCTCTGATACACTTCAAGGGTGGTTGAAGGTGGTTTTAAACTAAAAGGAGGATGGTTTAGATTAGATACTAGGAAGAAATTCTTTACTCTGTGGGTGGTAAAACACTGGCATGGGATGCCCAGAGAGGAGGTAGGTGCCCCATCCCAGAAAACATTCAGAGTCAGGTTGGATAGGGGTCTGATCTAGTGGAAGGTCTCCCTGCTCATTGCAGGGAGGTTGGAGTAGACGACCTTTAAAGGTCTCTGCCAACCCAAACCAGAGCTAGAATAGCCCAGGTGTCATAACGAATATTGAAGATGCAGAGAATTGCAGCCAGATGTGGAAGCCGTGTCTTAAGAACTATTGAGGATCAAAATGGTTCTAGATACTTGCATTCATACAATGAGAATTGCTTTCTGAGCACTGTGAAGCCTTTTTTTTCTTCTTCTTTTTTTTTTTCTTTTTTTTTTTTTTTCCTGGGAGTAATTCCTGAGGCAGTCTGGTTATCTTTGAGGGTAATGTCTTACCTCTCTCTACTTAGCCTGAAGGTCCAGAGATCAGACATTTATCTGGAATATCTCATGCTCGGGAACATTTTGCCCAAGAGACAGAACATAATAAGACAATTATTTTTAATATTGATATGTGTTCCCTGACTGGTGTACAGGGTCACTGTTACATGAATGAGTCAATAGCACAAGGTACAAAAGCAGAGGCTGAAAAAAATGCTGAACTTGGAAAAGGAAAGCTGTATCTTAACCACTTGTGCATTCATCTTAGAACTTTCCTCTGATCTAAAATGTCCATTTTTTACTGACTTTTAAAGTATGCTTTTTTCCTGAGGCACAGGATGTTGAAGATGGATACAAAGATAAGAATTAACTCCTACCAATGCTCATTGCTGTGACTATGGAAAGATGGGGATTGTTGTATTAAAAACTTACTTGCCACTTAGCTTTGGTGTTAAAATACTGCTTAAGAACTTCTTTAAAAAATTTTGAGATGCATAATAAAATATAATTTATATAATCAAACATTATATTAAAATATTAAAATTTTGCATCATTTGTAGTTTGATGCCATTTCAACATAGATTTTTTTTCTTGTTTTAGCCAAAACTAAGATTTGAAACTGATGGCATGTCTAGGCTGAGTAAATATAATGTATAAAAGTAATTGTGTTGCTATCAGAATGCTCCTTTTCTTTCTTTGAAATGTTTTTTACAGGATATGTATATGCCTCAGCAAAAGAGAAGACAGCTTAGCAGTCTCAAGATTTCTGGATGAAAGCATCATGGGACTTACTTTAATTGCTCCTTTAAGACCAGATTGGCTCTGAGGTACATCTTGCCAAGGCCTCCTGGGTATTTCAAACCAGGCATGTAAATCCTGGCCTCTGTCAGTGTACAAAATAAAGATCACAGATGAAAAGAGCAGTAACATGAGGAGAGGAGGGCAGGGGAAAGCAATAGCAGCACCAAAAAAATAGGAAAGGGCATTGGGGAGAGACAATTTCCACACATCACTTGATTTCTTACCACAGCTCAGATCAATTTCATAGCACAGAACTTCAAAGAGAAACTGCATCAATTTGGTACAAAACCAGCTGAATTCTGCATGTCACCACAGTGCAGTTGGCCAGATCAGACACATGACAGAGGAGATGAGCCCTTCCAGCAATCTGCACAGGGCTGAGTTATGTGGACATGGGACAGACTAGAACAATACATTTAAAACCTTATAATGTGTTCGTAATTGTTAAGAACAGCTACACAGAGCTAGCTAAGACACTCTTCTGAGTGGTGTCTCCCTTTGATGGGTTTTTCCATTTCCCATTTATGTGTTTGCCGGTGTTTTTTTAATGTCACTTTTGCCCTGGTTAGCCTTTCTAAGTCTCTTTCCCATGTGTGCTAAAGCCATGCACATGGTGAAGGTGACAGAGACGGTAATGTTATGGTTCGTGCCTTAAACATTGTTATGAAGGACGTGGAGGGCCATTTGAAATGCTTTAATCTGTGATGGGGAAACTCCCAAATGATAGTATAACTTGCTAATTCAAAATAAAATAAGCAGTGCAAGAGGATAGCTATCAGAGTCTGAGCCTGTGCCAGTGCCTGCCATTGCAAAGGCAGCTAAATTGGAGCTGGGATTTTGCACCGCACACTGAAAACACATTTTGCTTCCTTTCTGAGGAAGGATGTCTCATTTCTAGCATGTTCTTAGTTGGAGGAGGCAAAGAACAGGATGTTAATTCAGAGTTAGACAGGAAAGCAAATGTGGTTGGATACTCTACAATTAAAGCTTGATTCCCAAAGGCTGTCATGCCTCCAGCACCACTGGGGAGAGCAGCTGCCCTGAGGTGACAAAGCTGTCACTTCGTCCAAGCCAGAGATGTCTAGCCAAGCTGCTGGAGACTAACAACAGCATTTTCCTAAGTTTTGTTCTTGACTGTGGAAGGGAATATGATAATGCTTTTATTGCCAGCAGGTTCCTAATGCTGATGCCTGCATGGGACAGCTGGTGGGAAGGTGCTGTGCTGCACTGCCCAGTGCAGACCTGGCAGGAGCAGGACACTCATGCCTGACCAGCACTCTGCCTTCGGGCTCAGGATGCAGGGACAGCTGCCCAACACCTGGCACAGGGGCTTGAGGAAAGAGAATGCTGATGTTCCATTTCTGAAGCTTTTTCAGGCACCTGTGTGAGCCGTGTTTTCATTTGCACCAACAGCCCCATCAGCAAAGACAACAGGAGCAGGAGGTGTTGAGCTCACTTCAGCAGGGACCATCCTGTGGCTTGCAGGTTACATCTCAACCTGCATTTAGCTGGTGATCTGCCCTCACTTTCCTGCTCTTTCCAGACCACCTCCTCGGGGAGGGGAATGCCATCTCCTGGCCAGTGGCAGGTGACACGCACAGCACTTCAGAGCAGGTTTTGACTTGCACGTGGGTGGGGGTGAGCATCCTGCTGGCAGAGGAGTGGGTGCTGTGATCAGGAGCCACGGAGGGACCATGACTGCTCGCTGGTGGTCCGTGCTACAGAAGCTTAATTTACAAACTTCAGTTGTTTCTGATTTTGGATCTATTTTAAAGGCACCTAGCAGTGGTCTTCTTGCAAGCAAGTAGAGCCTGGGTTGGGATGCAGTAGATCAAGTCAGCCTGACATTTCCAATGGTGTGTATAGGCAGAGTGTGGGCTCCTACAAAGTTTAACCATTTATTTGGGCTCTTACTTTCTTCATTTCCCAAAAATGCCTTCTCAATTAATGCCCTAAAGTTTCATCTTTCACTGCACATCTTTAACCAGTTTTAGACAACTTCCATATTCAAAAGACTTTATGCTTCAGGCTTTCTCAGTCAGGGGGAAGGCGATGGGAGCCCTGTCCCATCCCCACTGGGTGTTGTCACTCACCCTGTATTTTTCAGCTTTTTTTTTGTTTGGAAATGTATCTAGTTTCCTTCTGAACTCTTTAAAGCTCCTTACTTCAATGACAGACATGTGTAACACATTCCATATGCTCTCTTCCCTTTGGTCCATGAGCTCTTCCCGTCTGTCTCTGATGGAGGGACATGCCAGGCTCCTCCGGTTGCCACTTAAAAGCTGGGAAGCTCCCTTGGTTCTTTAATAAAATTAAACAAAATTAATTTTTCTTCAAACGCTTGCTCTCTCGAGCCACACGCAGCCGCGCTTTGCTCTGCTTAGGTGTTTGCATATTGTGCTGTATTGTTCCATCCATGCCAGGATATTATTTTTACAGCTGGCCGTGCCTTTGATAAAGGGAAACGTGAGAGTTTAAAGGCGGCAGAGGGAGGGAGGGAGGGAGGGATGGCGGGGAGCCACCGCAGCTGCCTGCGCCGTCCCGGAGTGGGAGCCGCGCTGCACCGAGCGTTGCACGGAGCAGAGCGCCAGTGGGGCGGCTGCTCCGCAAAGCACCGGGGGAAAAGGAGCCAAAGCTGGTGCAAGATGAACAGCTGGGCCTTGGGGGCACTCATGGGCCTGAAGGAGCCTGCCCAGCCTCCCCTGGGCCCAGAGCCCCAGTCTGGCTCAGCCAAGGCTTTGGTGCTGCTTGGTTGGTGCTGTCCATGCGCCTCATCCCACCTAAGTGCCGGCCACGTCTTCCCAGATGGCTCTCAGGCCCGTGTTTTGGGTGCTTCCCTCTCCTGCTGCTCCCTGGGGTGGTCCTTGGGCCTGCCCCATTGCTGCCCTTGCTCTGGGGCTGTTGATGGAACTGTGTCCAGCTGCTGGCTCTTGTGGGGCGCTGTGGGAAGGCTGGGATCCCTCTCCCTCATGGGGCAGCCTCACTGTCCTGCGTCCCCTCTTCATCTCAGGTGAGGTCCCTTCTGCAAGGTGCTGTCCTAAAACCCTCCCAGGTAAGTCATGGCTTCCTTCCTTCTTACTGGTTCTGTATCAGCCGTGGGCTGAAAACCAGAGGGTGGAAATAAAGATGGAAGTCACCCGGACTGCAGAGGGCAGAACACAGATGGGGAGAGGGAAGAAAGGATAGAACGACTCGGACTAAAATGTAGATAACAGAGTCAGTCAGTATTGTTTATTTAAGGCTGGTTCAGGTTCAAATTCAGTCCCAGGTACTCTGGAACTGATTTTGGTCACACAACAAAAGGAGAGCCAAAGGAACCTGGTGCTGGTTGAGCTGGCTGGGGCCCTCCAGCGAAGCAAACAGAGCTTTGCAGCCGCACTCCCACACAGTGTGTTTGCAGCAGCAAGGAAGCCATCGAACTGTGTGCTTATGGATTTCACTGCTCACTTGAGACCTATTAAAATAAGGTATTACATCTTGTGCCTGAGGCAGCAGGGACAGGTGAAACAGGGCAGATTTGGCTTCAGACTGCAGTTGCCTTATCAAAGAAAGCAAAATAGATTTCTCTAATTTACAGATACTGTAGTCTCAGCTAAAAATTCACTTGTCTGTGCTTGTTAGCACTTGGTGTCTAAAATGCCACTTTTCCCTCCTTGAGAAAAGGAGAAGCAATAATCCTGTGGTGCTGCCTCACAAATGTGAATGCAAATGCATTGAGTGGTGGTTTGTTTATTTCCAGAGAGGTTCTAATCCTACAGCCAGAGCAGAGTTGTTCTGGCTGGGCTCTCACCAGTGGGGTGTGCAATAGCACCTGTGAGGAGAAACCTGGGCTCAGCTGGGCACACTTATCCAAATGACAAAAAGGTCATTTCCCCCTTCATCTCCTCTTCCATTGTGCTGCCTCTGTTGGGTCTCATCTAATTTTTTGGCCACAAGCCATATTGTGCTACCACTTCCCCTGTTCTTGCTTCACTTCTCTCACAGTGAGGCAATGGGATCAGCCACAAAATCCCTGCTTCCAGGCCTGCTGCTGGGTGAGTTGGACAATACTTTCTCTTACCTGCTTATGCCATTTTCCTGCGGTTTCCCTCCATTTCATCTCCCTGTGAGTCTCATATGCTGCTGTTTGTCTGCCTCTGTGTGTCCACAATGACCTTGCTCCATCCTTCTGTTTTGGGTTTCACTGGCTGTAAGTCATTCCACTTTTAATTAGTTTATGTATTTTTGTTCTGTGTTGTTTATTGTAGCATCATGTTCTGTTTGGATAATGTCATGTTTCGGCTCAAAGGGCTTTAAAAGCTCAGAAAACGTAGTTGGAGACAAACACTCTCTCCAGATTCAGTTTCTTCTGAGCATCAAGCAGATTGCCCTTGTCTTCACACCCGTGGGGAGCATCAGCTGCAGTGGGGAGACAAGGCCTGCCTGTGTCCAGGACACGGGGCACTGCACAGGAGCGTCGCTGTGGGCTCTGTCCCTTGTGGAACTGAAGTGCAAACTCGGGCATAGGCAAGGTGGTCACTTCAGTGGTCCCCGAGCTGGGTGGCTGGCAGGAGAGTGGCTGAGCTCTAGACCGGCGTGGCACATGGTGGAAGTGCACGTGTGTGTTCTGGGTCCTTCTGCTGCCCAAGGGCCAAAGCAGGGCTAGACTTGGCTGCCCAGGAGAAGCACAAGGCTTGGAGCTCTGGTGGGGAGCTCACCCAGCACAGCAGGTAGACCTCAGTGGCTCAGCAGTGCTCTTGTCCTGCTTCCTCTACCTGGAAACTGCCTTCTTGTCCTCCTTGAGGTGCTTGGGCCAATGTGCCTCTGAAGCCACCACCAGCATTATGGGTTGATGCTGTCCTTCCCTGCCATGCTTATCTCTTTTTCCCATTTTAAACAAAACTACAACTTGTGGTTTGAAGGTAGGCTGAGAGTGCTTCCCCTTCCTGCTAAAATTTTACATCTTCATGCTGAAGTGACAGCTGAAAAGGGAACAGCAGCAAAAAGCTTCCAGATTGATGTACACAGACAAATCACAAGCCAAGCAAATTTCACTCCTTCCCTGCCTCTGCCTTCAAGGCTTTTGTTTGTGTTTCTTGATGGTTCTTGTTCCCTTTCAACTCAGGATATTCTGTGATTCTGCATCTCCAGCAGCTCCCAGCGAATGCTGGTGAGGTGGGAATATTTCTTCATCTCCTGCCCCAACCCAGCCAGCGCTGCCAGGTCTTAGAGGTGCCACACACTGTGCTCCAGCTGGTGGCCTGTCATTGCCACTGCTGATACAAATGTCCTCTCTAAGCAGGCAAAGCAAGAACTACAGGACACGCCCCTTTGATATTTATCATTGCAATTCTTGGATAAGCTGCTGTCTCCTCCTGTCCTACTTAATGCTCTTATTTGGCATAGACAGGGGGCTGGATTAAAGTAGTCCAGGTGTAGATATCTAGCATCATTTGAGGAACCTTGGTGCATCCCAGCAGGCCTTCAGCTGCCTCTCCAGTCATGTGGATGTCTCCTGCATGTCCTGAATCTTATTTTCTCTCTCTGCATTGCTGCCACAAGTAGCTGTGGGTGGCTTTGGTGGCAGTGAGAGACCCAGGGACAGGCACCCGAAGGAGACCTTTGCTGCACGCCCTTTACCAATGGGCAAAATGATAAACTATCCACTGATTACCAATTTCACCTATTTTTATCAAATTTTCCCTCAAATGGAATTGCATCCAAATGGAGGCACACCTGCTGGAGTCTGATAGCCAAGCTTGACATCACTGCTCCTGATGGGGCTCCTCTCTGCCTCTGGTGCTGTGCACTCCCCTTCTCTTTCTAGTTCTTTTTCCTTTGCTCTAAACATGTTCCTGGAAAAAGGGTGAATGCAGCCATTTGCATCATTCCCTGTCCTGCTCAGAGGGAAAGCTGTCCTATTCTCCCAGTATCCAGCTGTTTGTGGCATGGGGGCTTTTTTCTTTCTCTTTCTGAGTTTACAGACCATGACTGAAGGAGGTAGCTACACTATGTGGACAGGTCTTAAGATTTGAGTTATCTGAGCACTGAAGAGTTCTCTCTATAATTACTTCCATGGCTCCATGGGACACAGAGATGCTTTTGTCCCCCATGGCACTGATTGTAAACAGCAGTGTGAAGCTGAAAGCATAAATCCCCTTGTCTCCAACAGGCATTTGCTCTGGGAGAAATGTGTCCAGCTGGTGTCAGGAGCCCAGGGTTACATCCCTGCTCCTGGATCTGACCTGTTTGATGGCTGTGGGATGGGGCTCACAGCAGAGCTTGGCTGCACGCAGCTGATCCCTCTGCCCCAAGGAGGGTGAGAGAGACTCATGGGGGATGTCATGGTGGGCCACAGTGATCATGAAATGGTTGAGTTTGTTTCTCAGTGTAATGAGAAAACAGGAGAACAGAGCTGCTACCCTAGACTTCAGGAGAGCCAACTTTAAGCTGCCTGGGAGGTATTTAGCAGGGTACTCTGGGAATCTGCTCCTGAGGGCCTCGGAGTCCACAAGTGCAGATTGATTTTTAAGAATCACCTTTCAGCCGTACAGGATCAGGGAATTCCACTGTACATCACCACTGCAGAGAGTGGAGGGTGTAAGTGGGGATGGAGGCTACCTGTGCTGAAACTTGCAGGTATTTTGCCACTGTGAGCTGTTTTTGTTCATCTTGGTGAGGTTTCTGCTCAGAAACCTGTGTAACAGATCAGGTGCCCTTGTCCCTTTAGCTTAGTGTCCTCTTGCCCTCTTTGAAACTTGGATAAATAAAAACTCCTTTAAAGGTCAAAATAAAATGAAAAAATAGATGTTTTGTCAGCAAAAACTCTCTCTTACCAAAAATTGGTGGTGGCATCTGCAAAGGCTTCCAAAGACTTTTCCTAAGAGGTGCTGGGTTGTGCCTATAGGACTGGCGGGCAGCTTTGCCACGTGCCTTGTCTGAGGGGCAGCCTTGGCTGTGCAGGCGCGGCTGGCCAGAAACAGAGCAGAGTTAGCCCCGACTTCCTGCATGGGGAAATGAGTACAACAGCAATTGGCTTTATTCCCTACTGCCTCCAGCCTGCCTCGCAGAGGGGTTTTAATGCTCTTTCTCATGGCAATTGCTCCTGCAAACCCTGGACTGGTGATTTTGTGAGTGGGAGCCTCAGCATTCATTTGCTTCCCACTCAGGGTCCCTTTGCCAATGTAACCCCCACTGCCAGTGCTGCTTCCTTGGCTGTGTGTGGTCCTTTTGCCGAGTCCTGACATTTTTTATTTTTGGTTAACATCAGAATGGAGCTGCAGAATAATTGCTCTTTCACTCTGCTCTTAAATAGGCCATGCTGCTCATCTGCATAAATGCTCTCTTCATGCATGCTGCCATTCTGCCTCACAGGCCTCTTGGAGGGGGAAAAAAACCCAAACCACTTCATTTTTCAAAAAGATACCTTTTCTTCCTTGTGAATTGCCCCTGCTCTGTATGATAGCCAGCAACTGGCTGGATCATAAGCTGTTTTGCCAAGGTGCAATTCAGCCATGAGGCATCCCATATATCCTAGGCTGTCCTGTGAGACCTTTCAAGCAGGGGATTGAAGCTGGGGCAAGGCCACCTCGGCAGATCCACCCCACTCAAGCACTTGACTTAAAAGCCAAAGCCAGGTTTTAGCCACTGGTGTGCAAATCCCAGAAAGACGGGCGGACGAGCTGCAGATGCAAGTCAGTCTTCTCCAAGATGAAAGATTTGGCTGTCAAACTGTTCAAAGGGAAACATCCTGAGGCTGAAAACTGCTGGTGAGCACTGGCTCCTGCTCCAGAGCTGGCCACGTGCCTCGGCTTGCCTCAGACCTGCAG
The DNA here is from genome assembly GCF_017590055.1 of Onychostruthus taczanowskii. Taxonomy (NCBI): domain Eukaryota; kingdom Metazoa; phylum Chordata; class Aves; order Passeriformes; family Passeridae; genus Onychostruthus; species Onychostruthus taczanowskii. Next base: position 525,497 of record NW_024498340.1, on the reverse strand, counting down.
GGAGCCGGGGATGGATGGATGGATGGAGGCAGAGAGTCCCGGGGGAAGGGTACAGAGGAGAAAGCCAGGCTTTGCAAAGCTGGCTGCAGAGCCCCTGCCCAGAGGCAAATGCCCTGCCTCAAATGCAACAGGACTTGGCCAAGGAATGCACAAAGCTCTGGCTCTGCCGTGAAGCGCAGCACCGAAGGGTTTGCCCTCCTTGCTGAAGAACTTGCCGGCAGAGATGACGCGACTGATGATGTCTGATAGCGTTTGTGCGACCTGATTGCTTATCAGAATAAAAGCCAGCTCAGCCTTCACTCCCGGGCAGCCTTTACTGCAATGTTTTCCCAGTGCACGGAGGCCACCCCGAAGGGAAAAGAGCGAAAGGATAGGACCACGCACCCTGCCGGGCTGAAGCCTGCATCACTCTCGCAGAGCCAAGGGGGAGCTTGCTACCAAAGGAAAATGAAAAAAAAGGATGTGTAAGTCAGACCGTGGCGGGGAAATGAACCACGTGGGGAAGAGAGGATGCATGTGGGAGCAGCGCCGTGCCCGGAGGGGCGAGGAAAGCGGGATGCCAGAAGCCGCCTGGCTCGCCCGGCGGACTCCACATATTTGGAGGAAAAGAGGAGCGGCACCGGAGCGGAGCGGCCCCAGATCGCTGCCGCAGGCTGTGCTCTGCTTTGCGGGCACGGAGGTAAGGGCAAGCACAGGTTTTGCGTTTCAAAACGGCGAAGAGGAACACTGGGGCTTAAGAGACATCATGAGAGTCCTGTGCAAGGCTTGCAACCTCTTCCATCGCCCACAGCTCACTGTAGGCTTCTGTTTCAGACTGCCCTAGCTCTCCTACTGTGGCAATTAGGCTGAATTGTGTCCTGCTTCTCTCCATAAAAGGTTGTTCTGGAGCCTCCCTGCTCGGGCAATTTAGAAACCAGCTGAGAAGAAGGGAGCAGCCACATGGGGTCAGCTGGAGGATCTTTCTGAGCGTCATTTGCCCAGCAATAGTCAGTAGGGTATATCAGCAGGAAAAGCAAGACCTCTTAAATTTAGATAACCTAGATTATAACCAAACCAAACAAATCTTCACCCTCTCTGGGGGAAAACACAAACCATTTGGGAGGCCACATCTAAGTGTGCTGTGTCCAGTTGCAGCATCCTTGGTGCCAGAGCAGGTCCAACAGAAGGATGTGGCATACAAGGAGAGGACAAGAGGGCTGGGTTTGTCCAGCCTGAAGAGAAGGCTGAAAGGAGACCTCAGTGCTGTCTGACACTACCTTGCAGGAAATACAGAGCCAGACTCACCTTGGAAGTGAGCAATGAAAAGATAAGAGGCACCAAATAGAAGTTATGTACAAGGAAATCCCAATTAAACATTAGCAAAAATTTTCACAGGGTTGGTGGTCAAACTGTCTTTTGCAGGGATGTGCAAAGCTCTCCCAACAAAGGCTTACTCTGACTTTAAAGCTGGCTGTGCTTTGGGTAGGGATTGGGCCAGACAGTCCCTTCTGACCTTGTTTATTGTGTGATTCTGTGTATTGTTTGTAGGTATACCTGATTTTTTGGTTTCATTTATACCTATAGCCCAGGCAACTGTAAGTGTAATCACCCTTGTCCAACACCTCTTGTAAAAAAATCCCATTTTCGCTTCCTTGTGGTACTACCAGACACCACACATTTTTGCTTTCAGTATGTTAATCTCTTTCCCTTTGCTGTTCCAGTTTCTGTGCTGTGTTTCAAAGAGCGAGACTTCTGACAATGTCATGACCAAGAGCCAGGTGGTGGCCTGGGAGCCAGGCAGCACCTCCAGCAGATGTGGCTGACAGGGTTATCAGGGATGATGCTCCAGCTGTGCGGATGATCAAGGCTCACATTTGAGCTCAGCTCCTGGGTCTCCTTTTTTTGGTGATCCTTTTTCCCAGACAGTGACACAGACAGCCACGTGTGGGTGTCTCTGAGTACAGCTGGGGTTGGTGGGAGCCCTGCTCTCACATCTCCAAACCCTGGCCCCGGCCCCCAGAGGTTTGGTGCCCTGAGGCAGCCTGTGGCTCCACAGTGGCTCTGTACCCACACCCTGGGGACAGAGTCTGACCTCTTGGTGTCAAGGTCAATCAGGCAATTACAAACCAAGGTGTGCAGCAGCAGGTCCAAAAGGAATTAGGTCCTTCCCCTCTGCCACCACATGAAGGCCAATTGCTGTGGATTCATCGCTCTCTCAAGCCAACAGCACCATGCTTGGTTAAAATGGCTGTGACCTCCACACCACCCTCTGTGATGCTCTAACCATATCAGGTGAAAAACAAATCTCAAATGAAGCTGCTGGGGCTCTGTGCCATGAGCAAGCCCTTCAGCATTACTGTCCATATTGCCCTTTTTGCAGCCTGTCCTTTAATGCAGAAAGTGGCACTTAAAATGGACAGTCGTACTCGGAGGACCAACACTCTCACTTGTGAACCCTATGTGAACCCAGGAAAAAATCAATAAGGGGTTTAAAAAGACCAGCAAAATAGCATTTAATCTCCTCTGTGTCAGCAGATCAGCAGAGCAGGTTTAGGGTTGTTTTGCATCTGGGACTGAAAAAAAAATGCCATGTAGGATTGCCTGCAGGTGATTAGGTTTTGTTTTAAAACTTTAAACAAACATGAAAATCTTAGCATAAGCTTCTCAAAGATTAAGTACTCGTGAATTTCAGAAGAAAGAGCACAAGGCTGGGATTCAGGAGATTTAGGACTGCTGTCTTCTCTGCCACTGTGCAGCTTGGAGTGTGACTGTGTCCTGCTTCACTCAAGCCAGATCTTCCACTGAAATCAGAAGGCATAAGTTAGCCTGGGAGCTGAGGACTCAAACACCATCAGGAGATATTTGCTGGGGTTTCTCTCCTTCACTGCTGCCTGCGAGGCATTGCAAGAGCTCTGGGATGAGGACTGGTCCCTACATGTTTGAAAAATGATGAGGTCTGATCTTTATTGCTCTTCTCTGAGGGTCCATATAAGGAGTTGTGTTGCCACATGCTGGTGGTGTCCACACTTTGTCTGTGTCTGGAGATACTGATCGCAGCTTGAGGTCTGTGGCTGTAAAGAGAGACAGCAATGTCAGTGACCCAGGGTGGGCCCTGGTGATGTGCAGCCAAGGGCTCCAACAAAGCTGAAATGCCTTGTCAGGCTCTGTGCCTGGTGCCAGAGTCCTGAGCTGCTGGGAGCTGCTGGCAGCAGGGCACACACAGCCCCACTCCGTGCACAGCTCTTCATCCTGTGTGCACATCCAAGCATGTGCAGGAGAAGATACATGTATTAGGTGTTTCCTCCTTTTTTTTTTTTTTTTTTTTTTCCAAAAAAAGAATAATTTTGAGCTTGATGAGAATAAAAGAACTCTAATATTATCACACTGCACATTCCTACTCCCAGGGAAGGCTTCAGCAGAGCTGGCACTCGCTCTGCTGGGCAAGCACCAGTGACTCCACGTGCTCATGGACAATGGCACCTGACTCTCTTCCTCCTCGGGGTGGAGCAAAACCTCTTGCGTGGCAATACCTCTGCTGACCCCGGGTACAAAGGCCAGTGCTGGCGTGTGGCCAGCAGGAGCGGGCTTTCTCCTCCTCTTTTCATGTGACATAAATGGGAATGACCCAGGGTTTATGAATCCCAGGTGGGAAACGTCAGGAGTGGAAAGCAGAGCTGGTCCAGAAGCCATGTTTCCATTTGCAAGGGTCATTTTGGGCAGGGGACGTGTGGCCATTTGGAACTTTGGGGCAAGGGCTGGTGGTTTTTCCTGTGAGTAAAACAGCGTCCACCCGCGCAGCTCAAACCAAAATCATTGTCACAAACCTGCTTCAGCTTCTCAATTCCCTCACAGTCTGTGGGGAAAAGAGGATTGTTCCCTGTGTGCCCAAAGAAGCAGGCGGTGTTTGCTGTGTCTCTGCACACAGTGGGGCAGGAAGAGGGAGGTGGGGTGCACAAATGCACTCTGCTCTGACTGCACAGCTGCATCATAGATGGGGCTGATACCAACAGTGCTGGGTAACAACAGAAGGTTTTTCCAGAGTTACACAACAGCTGGATCCCGTACTGTAGATCAAGAAACTGTAACTAATTTATTCCAGGTACCAAAGCACACCCTAAGCAGTGGAAGCTTGGTACATTACACAGACACCCCCGCCCCGCAACTGTCCCAGTATGGATGACAACCTGTTAATTTGTTTTGCATCAAGATTAATGGGCCTGGCATAAGTGAGGGAACAAAGATAACCCTTCTGAACGTATGTGGTGTCTGCTCCAGTGGAAGATGCAAGGTGCCTAATAGCTTTCCACAGCGACACCATTTGTGAGCACAGGGAAAAAAGTCAAAGAGGAAGCAAAATCCAAGTGCATTGGATGATGGTGACAACTCCAAAAAGCACATTTCTACGTGGTCACAATAAAACCTACATTTCCCACTTTGAAAAGCCAGGGAAAGCAATCCTTATCAAATCTGTCTTCCTCAAGATATACCAGATATCTCCAGGGCCACTCATGCTGCCACAGGAGCATATCCTAAGGGGAAAAAAAAAAGATATGTTAATCTGGTTTATAGAGAGAGGGATGATCTAGAAAAGCCCTGGTGAGCTCTGTCCTAGATTTTTTTTTTCCAGTTGCTTCTGGAAAAGTCCTGCTGTATATCTTTGGCATTTGTAGCACCTCAGGTTGTTCTGGAAGACAGATGAAGTTGACATTTTCTGCCATGTGCCCATAGACTTTTCTAGAGGACAACCACCTCCAGGCAGACACCTAAGTTCAGCTAGGAGCCTTACAAGATTAGACGAGGAGGGCTGAAGGCTTTTCTCTGCATAAAACACATTGCAAATCTTTTGGCAAATGTGCTGTGGCTGACGCAGTTGGTGTCTGCAGCCTCTCCCTTTGCTGCAGAAACCCCCTGTGAGGCAGCCCTGGCCACAAATACAGACCTGGTAATGGCTTCAGGGAAAACAGAAATGCATTTCTGCTGTACATGGGAAGCCAGAAAGAGCCTGGTACTGGAGTCAGGTTGGGAAAAATGACCAAGAAAGAGGCCACACTCATAACTGAAGCATTCAGCTGCTAAATGCCCTGCTAAAGAGGTGATGTCATGAAGATGGGGAAATCCATCATATCCTGCTGTGATATGATGTTTACTTGGCTCTGGAGCTGTAGCATGAAACTGGTGCAGATGCTATGAATTGAACGTGTTTGTTGGGACTTACACATCACTGCAGTGAAAACCAAAGTCAGGAGTTCTCCTCCACCACAAGAGTGGGTTCACACAAAGTCGTGAGATTTCATCTCTTGCTTTCAGTGTCTGCATTTTATATCAGCTCCCTGTGATTAAATGAAGAATAAAGCATGATTTTATAGCACAGCCTGTGCTTCTCATAAAATCTCTTGGCAAGAAAGAATTTTTCTCAAGATACACAGTGAAAACAGCAAGGCTTTTTCTGTAATCACAAAATAATTGTTCTAGATCTACTACTGAACCAAGCAGAACCTCTTCTCTTTATATCTGTTATTTCTTGGCAAACGGTGATCACTGCAATGAAAAATGTTTGAAAGGCAAAATCTTGTGATGGAGTTTATCCAAGATATTTTTGTGTTCATGGGGCGTATTGCTGACAATTGCTCTGTGCTTCATGACAAGTTCAGAGAATAGTAAACTACTAGGAAAAATGTTTCCATTCCAAAAAAGAGCATTTATACCCCTCAGTCAGAACCTGGCTGTACTTACTAAAGCTGGTCAAAAGAAATAGTTGTCTGTATATTTTGTAAAAGCTTTGAATCCTTTTTACTTACCTGCAGTTTTTAAACTCTTCTTAAGAGAAAATAAGTGCAAAGCCCCTTTCCAAATTCTGAGATCTGCATAGGGTTTTTGGTTGGTTTTTTTTGTTTTGTTTTTTTTTTTCAGAAGAAGCACCAAATGCCAGCAGAGGACATTACCAGGATTCATGGCATCTCAGTCAAAATCTGCACCCTGCATCAGGCAAGCCAAATTCCCATTAGCACCTGAGGTTGAGCCAGCAATGCAATTCCTGTTCCCCTTTCTGTCCTTTTTCTTTTGAGCTGATTCACCACGTTTGTCACCCCCGCACACGGGATCAGCTTAAGGACTGTTGCCAAAGGAAAGCAGTAACCTGTGAGCTGGTACCCAGAGGAATGGCTTAGGATCATCTGCTGGTAGCAGGAGGCATTGCTCCTGCTGCAAAAGAAGTTCTACAATCGCATGTGTTACAACTGGCATGGAAGAAGTTAGAGAACCACCCTCATGCTATAATTCCTTGGCTTCCTTATTAGCTCCTTTTCAAACCCTAAATGACCCAAATGGAAAGAACAGCGCCTGTGCTTTGCTCACCCACAATTAGGAAGGAAACAAGTTTAAACTGTGTGTGTTCTGTCTGTGGCAAAGGGAAGACTCGTGCTCCCCAATCTGCCCCCGAAATTACTCCTAATAGGGCTAAATAATGTTTTGCAACCGGGCTCTGGGCAGGCAATGAGCTGCCTTCGGGAGGCCCTGCTGCATGCTACCACCAAAACGCCAGCGTGCTTTCGCATGTATCATGCTATTGTTATTATAATGGCAATTAACGAGCTGTAAACAAATTATACGTCTCGATACAGCCCTTTAAATGAGCTGACTGCATACCTAGTGGTAGGTAAAAGGTAAAACAACAGCACTAGACAAGTCGTTTCTGGAGCCATTACAAGTAATTTGCAAGTGCAGGCATCTCAGTTTTGCAATCTCACTCATCTTCATTTCCTTCGAATCCTGTATCTTGCCAGCGACAGCAGGCTCTGGCTTCTCTTTGCCTTTACTCAGCTCTCTTGCTCTGGCTGTGCTTTTGCAAGCGTCGACAAATGTTTAACTCCATTGATATTTCTAGCCTGGAGTAAAAGAGAAAAGCAAGTCTTCTATGGACAGGGATTAATATTTTCTCCTAAATTTGCCCTTTTAATTATTATGTGAAGAAATTAGGGTTATATTTGCCTAAGGGTGCTACTTTTGTTACATGCTTTGCAAGTGCCTGAAGTTGCTGCTCTAAGCTTCATTAGGCAATTTTAGCAAATCGTGGCACGTTCCTGAGCCCTGGCTGCTTATCCCGCAGCCTCATGTTCCTGTGAGCTGCCCTGCTGGCGGGGAGCTGCAGCACGGAGGGACCCTGAGAAACAAAAACGAAAGCAAAGGGATGCAATGGGCAGGTCGAGGACCCCTCGAGTGTGGGCTGGGGCAGCCAAAAAGGTGTGCGGGTTCCTGGCAGACAGACAAACTGCAGGAGCTGTCGGGAGCCCCAGCCTCGCTGTAAAGAAAGAGAAATCCACGTGCCAGCACAGAGTTTGGAGTAAAGCAGCACGCCTGCACCAGGATGCTGGGGGAAAGCAGCCTGGCAGTGGGGAGGCAGGCTGTGGGATTTAAGGGATGAGGCAAGGCAGTTTGTCCCCGTTTGTCTTTGAGTTTAGGGGCTCTGAACAAGCACAGACCACTGCATTGTGACGCAGCCCAGCACAAGGAGAGACCTGGCCGTGCGCGGACCCAGTGGCACAGCAAACCCCTGGCACACCGCGGGTGCCATGACAAAGCCTGACGTGGCACAGTGGCTTCATCTCCCGGGGAATCTTAAAGCCCTTTTGAATTGATAAACCATTCCCATGACATTATAGAATAATATCTTTAATTCTTAGTGTTTTTGGAAGAAAAAAATCCCCAGCACAAGACAAACCTTCCAACACTGTGGCTTAGAGAAATTATGTGAGCTCAGCTGATTTTACCAGTGGGAAATGCCGGCTTCTCCCAGAGCAATGTCTGCTGTAAGAAGGAAAAAAGTGGGATGAAAAAAGGGTCGAATAAGAAAAAGGGAAACAAATTTTACAGTAAGGGTTTAGGAATGTTTACCCACAAGAGCAGCTCATGTCACGGCCAGGGTGAGCAGGAGCCAGATGCTGGGTTTCTGCTGCAGGTGCCTTGAAATGGGAGCAAAACCCTCTTCCAAAGCAGGCTTTGCCATTTGGGGAAAGACGGGCACACACGCCGTGCAAAATGTAGGTCAGGCACACGGGTAAGTGCTGGGGTGCTCTGCAGGGACCTGTGTGATGGACTAACCAAGTCGTACAAAGAGAAAACATATCAAGATCCCGTACAGCTGGCCTCAGCTTGTATCACTCACTAAATATTTGATGAATGCTAACTGCCTAACCTACTTTACTCCTCTTGCCTACTGCAGCGTTGACTGTCTCCTCCATTTTTTGTCTATCGTTGATGCATTTTTGAGGAAGACCCTGTCTCGTGACAAAACAGTGATCTTAGATGTGAGATAAAAAAGGAAACACAAAAAGGAAAAGTGCAACAGACAACCCCAGGAAGACAAAAGCTATATGCAGGCAAAGGAAAATATAAATTGAGAGGCAGGGCACTATTATAATTTTATACTGGAATGGAAACCAGCAAAGTCTGGTGATGAAAGTGTGTGGAGAATCAGATTAATCTTCTAACCCTCCCAAAAAAAAAAAAAAAAAAAAAAAAAAAAAAAAAAAAAAAAAAAAGTAAAATTGATTTCACCCTGGGAATTGCACAGGCACAAATCTTACTGATATAACTACATGGAAGAAGCATTGCCAAGGAACTTCATTCTATATGAAATTGCGCATTGTGTAATTTTAAAATTCCATGCTAATTCATGCAATATCTAGTTTTGCCACCACAAATATTCATGCAGGAGAGAGAAAAGTGGGTGCAGGCAGGACTCCAGGTGGCAGAAGGGTTTTTACGTGACAGGCACCTCAGTAAGGTCACTCAGTGCATGATTCTCCTCCTCCTGCTGAGAGCAGAGATTGCTGAGCCAAGGTGCTCTCTGGCCTTATCAAAATCAGGGAAAACAGATGAGGAGCAATAAAAATAAAACGCAGTTATATTGGATGAAGTCCCACAACAGCCCTTGCTCCAGTATTTCAGAAGCCAGTGCTCAGTTTAATCAAGTATAGCTTTCCTGAGCAGAGCTGCTCATGGGACTTCTGGGGATGCGTAGTGGTAGCTCCATCAACAAAGAGCCATTTTTCTTCATTATTAACAAATCATGGTTGGCTTGTGCTTTTTGGTCAGCCAAAGTGGAGGAAGAAATAGTGGGTAGAGTGGCAGAGAGCAGCCACTGGCCTTTTTCAAAGATTATGTCAAATACTTGCACCCTGGAATTCTTGTTACCCTCTCCTTGTCTCTCCCTGGGTTGCCTTGGGGATGTTTCCCGCTCCCCAATTCAAAACAGCACAACAGCTCTGGCATTAATGGTATGGCTGAGCACCGAGTTTCTGCAGGGCTGATTTATGCTGTAGGAAAGTGTTTTTCACTTTTAACCAACTCCTTTCAATGGCACTGTGAGAAATTTGCCTCATCAGTCCTGTGCGCTGGAGTGGGACGTGGTGTGCCAGGGATGGCCACGTCTGTGTGGATCTGGGAATGCACAGATTTCCTGTTCTGTCTCCATGAGCAAAGCTTGGACCATGCCATTTCCACAAAATCTGCCGATTTACTGTTTTATTTTACTTACAGTGACACGTACCAGGGCATGACTCACTTATTTGCTCTCTAAAATCTTTTATTCTTTAATTGTTGCAGTCTTCCATTCTCAGCACAGGAGGGAAATGCCCAGGAAGAGGACACCGGGTAAGCCAAGCACGTACACAGCATTGCCCCAACATGCAGGGGCAAGCGAGGGCCAAGGCATAAGCCGAGAGGGGATTATCAAGGGACACCAGGAACCACATTCTAATGTGAATCACATCAGGAATCCCATTCTATGATTCTATGGTCTCTAATTCCTGAAATAGGAGTGCTTTCATCGTGCTCCTTTCTGTAGAAAAGGTGTTTAGTGTCTTTAGTTTCTACTTTTCTTCCCCAAAACGCCAGTTGCATGAGGGTAGGTAACACAAACACCAGCAGCACCAGTGGGAAAGATGGGTGACTCCAACAAGGAAAGAGTTCATGCAGAAGTTAATTATTTGCAAATTGGCAGCAATACTTTGACCTCAGATACTTGAAGACCTGGCTAATGGCACCTCTGGACCATGAGTTGTCTGCAAGACTTGATGGAGGATGAGTCAAACTGTGACTTTGTACGAGATGGACAAATAGGGTGGCTCCCTTAAAACTGAGAGCAAAGGAAAACACTGGCCAACTTCATGTCAATGCCCTGGAAATACTGGAGCAAGTAATCAAATGTGGGCTAATTCACACTCGGTGATAAACGGAATGAGCACTAAATGAGCTAAATCAAATTTATTTCCTTTTATGGCAGCCATCAGTCTTACAGAAAGGAGATGCCATTCACGTATCTTGTCTTCCAAGTGCTTTTGACCGTGCCTCTGATGCCATTCTCATCATAAGTAAGCTCAAAAGAGAAATTTACAGGAGGCTGACAAATTGAGAGGGTGAGTGACAGCAGGCGCAGTGGCTGTACCAGGAACAGCAGGGCACGCTGGTGCCGGGGCTGGCATCATCACTGGTGTCGCTGGTGTGGGGGGAAACACAGGATGCAATTCAGAACAGGGACAATCTCATATGAGATGGTGCTATCAGGCAGGAACCATGGACAAATCCAATCAGGCAATAGCCCAGATTGCTGGGCAGGAACCTGGCTTGTGAGCTAAAGCCTGGGAGCACCGTGTTTCGGAGACAAAGGCAAACACCACACCGGGATGTACCAACAAGGGTACGGCTCGCAAGGAGCAGGCACAAGCCCTGTTCCCCTGCTGCGAGTCAGGCTGGTTTTGGGGTATGGCTTTCCCAGAACAAGAGGACACAGGAGCAGCCATGTGGCTGGCAGGAGGCCTGGAGAACAACACCTATGAGGAAAGTCCAAAGGCACTGCCCTTGCTCTGCCTGAAGAAGGAAAGAAGGGTGTTTCAACACGTGGGGCTGCAAAGCGGAAGGCAATTATTCTGCTCTCTGCCTGTGGGGCAGCAAGGTGGTTTCGAGTTAGTCACTGGGAAATAATTATAGCTGGTCAGGGCAGCGGGGCAGAGGACAGACAGCAGCCAGGCATGGAGCCTCTGTCACTGCATATCTAAAAGACAACCTGTTGGAACAACATGGGTGCAGTTTATATATTGTTGTTGACATTATACTATAAGTAATATTTTTGTATGGTATCTGTAATACTCTATGTCAGTAAGAGACAGTAAATGTCCCACTGGGATCCCCTCCAGCCTTCATTCTTCATTGAGCACAGCTCAAACTGAAATTCTACATGTTCCACATCACTTGTAGGAGAAAAATCACCCATGCAGAGCTCAGCGTGAATGCCAAGTAGGAAATGTCCCTCACCACAGTGCACTAGTCCATGTTCTTCAGGCCATAGGACACATCCAGCTTTGGGGTGTCTGCCAGAGGCTCCAGAGAGTCAAGATCTGCAGAGTTAACAGCACCAGGGCAAAATCTGAACCACCCCAAAGTACTAAAACAGCACAGGGATCGTGAAGAAATATTTGCCTACAGATCAGGGAAGTAGCAAAACCAGTATCCTTTTGGGCTGGGGGCTCTTAGGGCAAGCTTTGCACATACTTTCAACTGCATCCCCCTTTCTGAATGAGACAACACAGAGTTTAAGTCCTTACCTAAGCTGGAGCTTTAAGAGAAACAAAGTAATTTCTGGCTTATGTCCTAGGATGTCTGTGTCTTCTCCTGGCCCTGTGCCTGAGGCTGACCAAATCTGAAACTTGATTTGGAGGGCAGCACCAGATGTCCCAGTTTGCTCCAAAGGGACTGATGGCAAGAAGAAATACAATGAAGAACTTTTTAGTTGTGGGTGCATAGCTGGCCTGTGCAGAGCTGACTTCTTTGTCCCTGTGAAGAGCGAGCCACACTCCAGGAATTACTCTCTCAGCCTTAACATTTTCACCAACTATTGGAAGGCATTTTGATAATTACGTCAAGCATAAGGAAAACATCTCTATAGTTACTCAGTAACTAAGATACTTTGTCAACACAGAACTGACAGGGTTCTTATTGCCTGGTTAGTTACTTGAAAAAAATGGAATTATTTACTACAGAGGCATTCAATATATTGTATTTGCTAATGCTCCATTTCAGTGCTATAGCCATGGAAATCAAGATTATTTAATAGCCTAGAGCTTATCATGTTTGCATCATGCAGGAGCTTCTTTAGAAAAAAAAAAAAATAATGCTTTCAGGGAATACTTTATATACATAAGTGTATTTTATTTGATGGCAAATTAAATTGACAATCAGAAGATACCAGTACCTTAAAGTTACTTGTTATCATCTTCCAATTAATTTCCAAATGCATGCATCACTGTGCAGGAACTTGCATTACTAGGGGCATTTGAAGGCCCTTGAGTTTATTCAAGTCAGGTTAAAAAAAGAAAATCCTGGTAAATATGGCAGAAGGAAAAGTAAAGGGTATTCACAAATGCTGCCTTCTGTCTGTGGGTCAGTGAAGTTCCTCCTCCTAAGCATCAAGAAAATGAAAGCTGTGCTGTGAGAAAACAGCTGTTTAGGAAGATCCTTTTAGACATAGATGCCGGCATACTGCTGGGAGCTTGGCTCTTTTTAATGTTTTGCTACTGCTTTTTGATTTATTATGTGTTCTGTTCCCCCCTGGCCCCCTGCCCACCATTTCAAAATGAATGAAAGAGATTAGCTGTGACAACAGCACGGGGAATGTGTGCACGAAAGAGGTGAGCCTAGAAGAACAGAACAAACCGCAGTATTGGATATTCTGCAGTTGGGTTTAATTAGGGTAATTAATTGTTGCTCTTCCGCAAGTGGAATGAAGTGCGCAAAGCCAAAGTGGCTCGCCGGAGCTGGAGGGAGGCGGCAGAAGCCACCAGCTCCACCGAGCCCCTGTCCCTTCGGAAAGTGGCACTGTGCTCCCTCACTGCCCTCGCACCCCTTGCCACAAGCACACACTCTGGGGCCACCCTGCTGCCACAGGCCTGGCCAGCAGCTCCATGGGCTCACCCACCTCCCTACATCCCAGGGAGTCCCCAGGTGCTGGCGCTGCCTCGGTGCCAGCAGCAGCTCAGCCTTTTGGAGGGGCCTTCGTGAAAACTCCCTTTAATTGTCAGCGAGCGTGGAGCATTATGCAAACAAATTTCACTGGAAACGAGGAAAAGAGGAAACCATAGGAAAAGAAATTACAAGATCCCCTGCTGCTCAGAAGCAACTCCCTTGCTTTCTAAAGTAGGCTGCATAAATATTGATCTAACCGGGATATGCCCTACATTCATTTGCACAGACATTATAAATGTGCTTGAGAATGAGAAATCAATCTTGTTTTCCTGAGTGGTAACTATGTACAGCCAAAAAAGTGTACAGATAATGCAAATCACAGTTCTCAGAATTGCCACTTAAACACGGAGTCAGAAAAGATGCTCTTGGGGAACGTGGAAGGAAAAGATCTTCCCTATTTGCTTATTTTCAGGTATTTCCATTAATCCCTATACAGACCACCTAAAATACATGCCCACGCCAATTCTAACCATAGTCTGCCATCTAATTAGTTTTCTGTATTTTGCCTACTGAATTTGTTTAGGTTACTGTTTCATAACCTCCCCCAAGCAAGGTGAGGCAGAACCTTAGGCATCCCCATAACTTTACGTCTCCCTCTGTCATCAGCCTTCTGTCTGGCTGAGCACTGCAACGCCGCAGCTGGGAGAATCATATCATTAGGTTGCAAAAGCAGTAGAGCTCCTGCACTAGAGAGCCACAAGGTGGTTTCTGAAGCACTGGGTGATTAATAATTAATATGTAATTGTTGGATAATCTGTTCGTACAGTCCAAGTGTAGGAAATATATGAGTATTCTGGAGAACGCTGCTACTAAAATAATGAAATTTTAACATGCCCCCTCTTCTTATAACACTACTTAATAATATAAATAGTGTAAAACTGCCATATCTTGCTATACATTGTAGTGAAAGATTCTGCCTCTTTACCAAGCAAAGTATATGTGTTCATAAAGTAGATGTGGCAAATGTTAGGTGACAGAGATAAGGAATTATACGGATTGCTGGATTTTTAAAAGAAAATTATTCAACTGTTTTTTAATATGTGATCTGCCTTCTTTGAGCTACCATTTGGCTGATTCCTCTGCTAGTTTTATTGGCCTGACTCATTATTTTCAGTTATTTTCATCTCAGTTTATGCATTCTAAAAAACATCACCTTTACAGAAAGCATTAGAAACGGTTTTGTTGCTTCAAAGACAAAAAAAAATTCAAATTAAAAATGTAGAGTCCCTTTTCATAAACATAACTCCAGAACAATATGATGCAGTAAATGAATGGAATAATGGCATGGAATAAGCTTTAGATGGTGAAAATGGAATCTCTAATGACCTGGCAAAGGCAGGAAGAAAAGATGAGTCAAGTGATCCCTATTTCTTCTGATTACTCGCCATGCTCACAGAGCTCATCACCATTGGCCTCAAAATGAAATAATTGTCATGCTGCATTTCAAGGCTATGATTCAGGAGCTGCGGGACATGTCTTTCTGTTTCACAACATTGTTATATATGGAGATAACTATACTCTGAGGTTGCTGAACTTAGAATATTCCTGCATTACACAAGTAGGGTTTTTTTGAAGCTGACAGAAATATGCAGAACTTGATAACCTATCAATTTACTGTCGGTGACTAATGATCCTGCATTAAAATGCAGGATATTCTTATAATGGGCAGATGCTCCGCATTATAAAACGTGTTTTGTTCAGCAGTACATTCAATGTGATTTGTAGCTACGGTGCAGAAGCAATCCAAAATGATAAATTTGCTTACTGAAGGTAGCTGTCAGGCTATACTAAGTGGAGGAGCGGAAGCACCAGCTTTCAGAAAGCAGTGTCTTCCAACAAAACAATTTCAGCCAAAGATACGGAGCTTAGAGAATAATGCAATGTTACAGCTGAAGTACCAGGATAATTGAGCTTATAACATCTGCTCTAAATGTAGTGACACCAAAAATAAGCCTTTCTGTCTGTGTTGTTGTTCCTTGTTAAAGCAGAGTGCAAATATGCAACATGACCCCAGCACATCAGGGAATTTGGGAACAGAAGCAGCTTGCTATCACAATTACCCTTCCCCTGCCAAAGAAGGAACTTTCTCAGCAAAAATATAACAAAGATGTTGCTTGGTTTGTTTTCCAATAACCTTTACAAGAAAGAAAAAGGGATCATACTTAATTAGCCCCTTTAATAAGGGATGTTCTGGTGACTGTTTTAAAACTGGAAGAAAGCATTAGGGTTAAGGTTCATTGATTTTGCCTTGGTTTTTAGTCATAGAAGCACAGAATGGTTTGGGTTGGAAGGGACCTTAAAAATCAGCTATTTTCAACCTCCCTACCATGAGCAGGGATACCTTCCACTAGCTTGCTCAATTAGAAATTGCTATGTTTCTCATAAGATATTGTATTGAATCATTCCTGAAAGAAAAAGGGGGAAGGGAGGCAGAGAAAAAATATGGGTGTGTTGTAAGGACTAACTCCTCTAAGACTTTCTCTTTGTTCCAAATTACTATTGAGTTTGATTAACCTTTAATTTGTGTATTCCACTCCATTGTGATTTCCCCTGGTTTGAAGCAGTGGGAAACCAATCCCAGCCTCTGTCCAGCAAATTCACTCACAAATACATGCTGCTGGTTTCCCTTCCACAGTATAAACACAAAGGAATATTCAATTAAATGGAAAAAGGACACATTTAAAACTGATGAAAAGGAAATAAATTTTTTTTGCACACTGTGCAGTTACTCTGCCAAATCCCTTCCTACCTAGTATCATCACAACCAAAATCTTAGCAGGAGTCAAAAGAGGACTGCTAATACATGCATAAAAATAAGCAAGAGCATTGGAAGGGATTTATACTCATGCTTCTGGAGTAAAGCCAGCTTCCAATCACTGCAGTTTTGGGAATAGGTTTCTAAGACTGACTATCCCACACCATCTACCACAACTGTCCTTTCATCTTTCCTTGAAGCGTGGGGTAACAGCCCCTTTGCAGCAGAATGCTATCTAGAAGGACCAGTAGTCTAATCCACTTATGCTGCTGAAAAGATGTAGGTAGGAAATCCTGGGAATGATTTACAAATCATTTCAATATCTCAGCTCTTGCCAAAAAGCAGCCCTTGTTTATGTATTTGACAATCTGTCATTACACTCGTTCAACAGCGACCACATTGACAACTGATTCCTGGCTGAGTGACTCAGCCTGCTAATTCCAGCCTGCCAGAACTTCTCTGAGGTTTTGTGCACTGCCAGGCCCTGGGTGATGTGATCTCGCTTTGACATTCACCCTGCTCCTGGAAGGATGACCTGAGGAGGCCCAGAGGTTATCCACCATAATGCACATTACTTACCAGTTCTTCCTCTCTGTAGTGAGATGTGTTCATTGGATATCTCATACAGAGGCTTTCCAGATTTCTTGGCTTTCTTCAGTCAGTGCATCCCTTCCGGGATGGTTGTGGAGCAGCCTGCATTTTTGCCTGCCTGACCTCCGTCACTCCATGCTGACTCCAGAGAAGTGTGACCACTCCTCTGACAGCTGGTCTGATGACAGAAGGAGAGGCTGCTTTCTGCATGTTCCTACACAGCTTCCCTGAGAGCTCCTGAGCGGGGTTGCTGGTTTTGGAGACCTCCATCATCCATCTGGTCTGGAAGAGCATTCATTCTCAGAGTAAATTAAGAGGAGCAGGCATGCCTTGTGGCAAATTCTCCCTCCTGGCTGCAGAACTCTGGCTAAAGCACCTGAGAACAAAACATCACACACTGGGAATCAGTGGGTACTTTTTGCAAGCAATGCCACCATGTAGGGGAATGATGTGACAAATGGGTTTCCAGCAGTCACCTAAAAATCTGCTGCAAGCTCCTTGTATGCTGGGATCTGATATGAAGAAAATATAAAGGGCAGCTAGGAATGGTAGGACACAAAATATTTGGCTATCACCCAGAAACGCCTGCAGCCCAGCTGTGCTAAGCCGTGGCGGATGTGAACCCTGGCCAGCAGCCTGGCTGCAATCGCTGTGGAGAAGAGCTCTCTGGCTGGCTCTTGTGTGCTGGACTATGGACCAGCCTCATGGAAAACTCCACCACCTGGGCTTCCTTCAAAAGCCTGACTGCTCACAGTCACACGTACCAAGGCAGCTCCATCCCTCTGTCTCTTCAGCTCTGCAGGAAAACTCTTCACCATGTGCACCACTTTTTTTTTTTTTTTTTTTTTTTTTTTTTTTTTTTGGTCAGAAAGTGGATGCTGGAAAGTTCCTGGCAGTATGGCATTCCAGATCCACTACTAGTGCAGGACAGATCTGTTTGGTGAGGCAAAGAAGTGTGTCAGGTTGCTGGAGGGTGAAATTTGTGCTATTATTATGAAAGCAGGTTATCAGTACCTGTTGGCAGAAACAATTTTCCTAAAAATCGGGCTGACTGTCAAACATGGCATTTCCCAGCTGTGTGGGGGCCACCAATGGGTTTTCACAATGGGTTCACTGCCTGTCTTATGAAGAGACTGATGAAAATTTAACCCCAAGGCATGTCTTGATCTGTGGAGTGCTTAGGTCACAGGCACTGAATACCTTGGAGAACATGCTACCAGTGACAGTGCCTGGGCATGTATACTTTTGGGAAAACTGAGAGCTTATTCTACTCTAGCATTGAGAATTCACATCAGTTTGGAGAACCTGTTTTTTACCCTTGCTCTGACCAGAACAGGTGGAGTCTCACAGAGCATTCAGATCTGTTCTTGGCACTTAGAAAGCAACAAAGGACACCTTTAGAAAGCCAAAAGCATGATGATGCTGCCTCTGAAAGAGTTTGGATGCCAATTATATGTACATGATTGTAGTTTGGTGTATCCTGACCAACATCTGCAAAGCTAACAATGCGTGCTTTCACCTCAGTCAAACCTGGATCCTAAAATATTAGCTGTTCTCCCTTTCCTATGGTTTCCCTTCCTGACTGTGCCAGGCCAGCCTCTGCACAGACTGACAGAGAGCACGGAGCAGGACATCACAGTGACCCCCTCCGTGGGTTACTGCATGGGGAACCATATGATCTGTCGGTGAAATGACAGACTCATTTTCCTGGAAGTTTTGTTTAGCCTCACCCATGAATAGCGAGCCCATTCCCATCGTTCCAGTGTATTGCAAAGAGCTCTCTTAATCTCATGCAACAGCGTGTCACAGCCCTGTGACTCCGCAGTCCTAGCTGGAATGGCTGAGCCCGTGCACAGGGAGGGGCAGAGCGCTGCAGCCAAGGCACCTTTGGTAGCCACGTTCATGTGCTGCTGACACGGCACATGAAAGCGGTTCTGCACACAAGTTCATGGCTGCCAGCTTACAAGTCAGTGGGCATTTCGTCACTAGAATAGCTAAGGAAGAGAAAAAACCCTGCTCTCCTAGATTTAACTCCTTATGGTAATTTTCATCAAAGCTCAGATATGTTCCCTACAGCTTTCCTGAGAGCACTTCTGAGAGGGGTGCCTGGGGAGCCACAGAAGTGACAGCGAGCTATTTTAGTATTAACTTCTAAGTTGATCCTGCCAGTATTTTAATTGTATAAGGCTTTATTTTGTAAATTTCCTTGGAGGATTTCTGTGTTTACTCTTAACAAGAGACACCTTTGGTGTTGAAGAAATAAATTTTAAAAGGCTGCTTCAAAGGGCATAATGTGCATCTTTGTTTATAATTCAAGTAAAGTACTGTAGATGCAGCTGTTGATAGCACTCTGTACTAGGATAAATCATCACTAACACATATTTTGAGGGTTTAGTTTCCCTGTGCTAGTCTCATTTCAGTGCTTATGATATTCACAAATAAATAACTTGCATTTATGTCATAGATTCTTACTGCATTAAAGGGATACCTGAGATTCTTCAGGCACAATTTGTTTTAATGCAGAACATGCCCATTATCCTTCTGGCAGTGCTGCTCCCATCATCCTGGCACACTGGTGTGGCAACACACCAGGAGGAAGAGGCAAAGACAAGTGAGTAGGGGCATGACCTTTCTAAGCCAACTTTGTTGCCAAACCTGCTGTATGGCGGAAACATATCCCCAGTCTCACATGAAAGGCCTTTATGCACAGCCTTTAAACAACAGACAGTAACCTTCCTCCAAGATATTTACAAGGGAATTAATGGGAGATGACTAACCTCGTGAAAAGCTGATACCAAAAATGTTGGAATCTCTTGGGTCACTTCAAATGCACCAGCCATGCTATTTAGGGCATTATGTAAAACCATCACATTCAAGTCACTGTTTTGGCTGCAGCTTAATGAATCCACATTAATCCATCTCTATCAGGAGTGATGAATACTGTACCTTGAGGAGTTGTAGAGCTCAGAAACAAAAAGGGCTTAAGACGCCATATGAGGAAGAAAGATAAAAAGAAATAATTACAAGGAAGGATTTATAAAGTTCTGGAAGAGAATCTTTGAGTGCATTAATATCTAACAGGCAGCAAGGCTCTTTATCTTTAAAAAAGCAACAAACAAAACAAATAGCTTAAAGTGGAAGAGTCAAAGACTCAGTAAGAGGATTAGTGTATGGTGTTGCTGAGTCTACTGGCAATTACAAGGTCTGGCTGTGCAAATAGTATCAACACAAATTAAATGCAACATTTGTAAAATACTGCTTTAATTTTAACACAGTATTTAATATAACATTAGAATGTATAACATAGACCTGTAATCAATCCAGGTATAACAAAGCTGAAGATCTTTTTTGTCAGGTTTTTTTCCTCTGCACATGGCTTTCAGCTATACAGTTAACTGATGATCAGCTGCTCATTGCCTTGAACTGCAGCAGAGGTGCTGCTGTTTCCTTTCTTTCTTCATGTAACAGAAGCAAGAAGTTTGTGCTGCAGAAGAAATTCCAAAATTTGCTAAGGAAGCTGCACCTCCCAAATGTTTAACTGCAATGTTAACAGAGCCCAGGCTGTGCTTGTCACAACGGGAAACATTTGTGTAATCAAAGGATCTCCACACCACACCGCTGCTGCTGGCTTAGGAAAACCCTGCCTTGCTGAAAGCAATACAGGGTAGCTCTACAAGAAACTGAAATTCAAGTGGCCAAGTACTGCAAGTGAGAATCACTGTCGCTTGAACAAGCTCACAGCTGGATTCTGCACCCGCCTCCAGCCCCTCTGCCCAGAAGGAGCTGGGACAGGACTCCAGCTTACCAAGAAGGAAGTTTCAAAGCACTTCACTTTCAGAACATGGAGACCTGATTTGTGCCTATCACCTTTAGAGGAGTCTAATGTGCAGCCAAGAATGTCCTTGCTTCTTTTCTCCTCTCTCCGTATTATGAAAATATTTACACTTGCTCTCATTTGTGACGTGCTTTGAAGTGTACTGCTGAAGTACTAGTGTTGATATTACTTGTATGGAAGTGGTTTTGGAACCAGAAACACAGATCAAACCTTGCTGAAAATTATTTAGGGAGCTGTAGGTACAAATAACTTCCCAGGTCATAAGAATCCAGTGTTACTGAATGTTTAAACAAAAGGGCAACTGTAAGATCACTTACAGCCTCTAAATTATAATTTCAGGCACTGAGTAATGGAAACTCCCCTGTTCAAGAATAGTTCTTAATTGTATCCTCAATATAATAACACTTTTAAAAGTAAACATGTCCCTGAATTAGCACCATCTTAAATACCTTACTACCTTGAAGGCCCTACATGCCAAGATGAGCACAACTGCATGGACCATACACACACTATTGTGCTCAAATTCACAGCTGGAGCAGCAATCTGCATAAAATTTCAGTTATTTGTTATCTATATATCCAATTTGTTCCTATAGCTGTGGCAATTGTAAATACGAATTTACAATTTTGTAAATATGTAAATATGAATTTACAATTTATGTAAATATGGGCCCAGGTGCATACCTAGCATTTCAAAAAATGACATTAATCCTTACTGATAAAATATTATTTTGAGAACAGTTTCCATATGACAACATTCAATTTCACTTAAGCAAGAAGGTTATTCTTACTACATTGTTTAATTTGAAATGGTCCCTTTGCTCATCCATCTCCTGGTCTCTGAATTACACATACAGTGGCACATGTCTTTTGTTTCAGCAATCTGACATTGAAATAAGTCTCTTGCTTTGTCATCTGTAGAAAAATTCTGCCTTACTACAAAAACAGACTACTAAAGAAGAGAGCTGAGTAAGCTCTCTAACACTCTGCAGGGTTGAAGGACATTAAATTCTTTCTTTCTAAACTCCCTCTTCATCTTCACACTTTAACTGGAATCACTAAAGTGATTCATACCTTCTTGAAACACAGATGAACATTTAGCAGCATCACTGAAGATGACTTATAGCAGAGAAAGTATAAAAACAATCTTTCCCACACTAGTGTTTCTCAGCACTCAGCTTTTGATCCAGAACTGACTTGTCAGTCAATTTTTCTGTAGTCAAGGACTGGGGATTAAGCAATTTCTATTTAATGATGGCATATTATTTTGCAATGGTATCTTTGAAAACAAAACTGAAACTGGGTATTCACTGTGTATTTGATATAACTAAAAACAATCCCTTTGAGTATAGTTCATGTTAAAACTGAGTCTACAAAAGCTGTTTACTATCCCACTGCAGCAGACATTTCTGAAAAATTAGACACAACAAATAAGCCATCATTGAATTGTCTGGCAAAATATTAACTATAGCGAAACCAAGATGTTACCAGAAATGAAGGGGTATAATTCTAACAAAGAACAGAACCAGCAGCAATACGAATCAAAGCTGGACCTTGTCCACTGCTCTACATTCATAATGAAAGAGTAAGGAAAACCACAGACATCAGCTGATGCCCATAATCTGTCCCTTCCCTTGCAGAAACATCTAATGACAGCACAGTGTATCCCTGAGGGCTTTAAAGGAATCTGTGAGAACTGGGGGAGGCAGATTTCAGAAGAGGCTGAGCAGGAATTAACACACTCCAAGCACCACGGCAGTTCCTCAGTCAGCTCCAGGGGTGTGTGTGCAGCCTGATGCCTCCTGCTGTAGCCGTAGCAGCTGCCAGCAGAAACGTAGACAGTGAAGATTACAACAGCTCCAGCATCTGTGAGGATTTCAGATAAGGTCTGGTAACTCTGCACATAAAACTGTCCTCAAAAGTCTTCTTGTGGTTTCAAGACCTTCTGGCATTTTCCTGCACTTATGTGTGAGAGTGTATAATTTGTTCGTTCAGTATAAAAAGTTTTGGCATGGAGTAATTTGTAGTAATCTTGGATAAATTACTTTTTATTCCCTCATTTTTTGTTGCCAACTCCTATAACCAGAAAACTCCTCCTCAAGATCGCCTGAGTCTGGTCAGAAAACTGCAGATTGCAAAGCACCCTGTTTCATTTTACCTGTTTCCCAAACAAGCTGTCATCAATCCAACTTTAGAAAAGGGAAATGTGTATTTCACCCTTCCACTTCCTCCTGTCAAACATCAATTTCACAATCTCCATTCCCATGTCTGACAAAAGCAGTTAATCCTTATCGAAATTCACAATTTCAGGAGAGTTTAAGAGTATATATGAGATACCAGGAAATGGAAAATAGCAGAGCTTTCTCATAAGCTGGAGAATTCAATTTAAATATGCATATACTTAGAGGTTTCAAGCACACTTCCCTGCACAATGCAAAAATAATCAGGCTGGGTACTGCTAACATTTGGAGGTGCTAGGCCACTAGAGAAACTGTCGCCTTCATATTCATCTAAGTATGAAAATCAACCACAGGCTCCCTTTTCTTCTTACAGCTCAACTCAGGGCTCATAGGATGCTGGGAGCCTCATTGCAGCCTCCTGCTCCTGAACTAATGTCACGGGGCAGAGATAAATCCAACAACTTCCCCACTCCCTCTGGACTTTAGTACAGCCACTTAGTTTTTTAATTGCATAAAGCCATTCATGAGTAGGGCTGCTGGCAGCGGTGACTTAGCCTGGCAAGAGGGAGAGCCAGGTCAGCTCAGTCCCCGGCCACCTCTCCGAGTTGTATCGCAGATGGCGGCTGCTCCGTGCGGACTCACAGAGAAAATCCAGAGCCATGGCTATACCAGTGCACCCCATGGAAGATCTGGCCCAAGGCTGTCCAAACGACCTTAACTGCGTGTTCCTACACTGTGGGATTTATCTCCTCAGAGGACACAACAAGAGCGTGTTTAAGTCTACCCAAGAGAGCAAACAAAGCCTGCCAGGGAATACTGTTGCTGCTTCTAAGCACCTTGGGGTAAAGGCTCCGGAGCTAAAAAAAAAACCAAAACCACAGCTATTTGAGTCAAAGGGCAATGCAATGCTGGCATGTGAGCAAATGTGCATAGACTGCCCAAGTGTAAAATTCAGGCTGAAAATTGGAAGGAATGTCCCAACAGGGAGGACAGGGTGGCCCTGGGACAGTCTTCCAGTTAGGGTAGAGGACAGATCAGCTGAGCTCAGTTCAAACTGATGTTCAGCTTGTTAATCTGCTGTGTTAGGGGGGCCTCACTAACATGTAGGATGTGGCATCTGCAGCCATAATGGAGAAAACTGGAAGCTCCAGGAGATGTCTCTTTGGTTCTATGCTCTGGACTTTTCCTGTGTGGATGAACATTCAGGTATTTGAACAGTTTGAGAAAGGTAGATCCCTCTTGCCATTCCCACCAAAGAAGAGAAGGCCTGGAAAATGCTTGCTAGAAACATTTCATGTATCATCAGGAATAATAATGTCCCTAGAGCTTGCTGTCTCCTTCTGAGTGTGTGTGTCTTT
Organism: Onychostruthus taczanowskii; assembly: GCF_017590055.1. NCBI lineage: Eukaryota > Metazoa > Chordata > Aves > Passeriformes > Passeridae > Onychostruthus > Onychostruthus taczanowskii. Next base: position 501,783 of record NW_024498340.1, on the reverse strand, counting down.
GTGTGTGTGTGTTTGCATGTAGAACATTTCTCTCACACATTTAAATCAGGGGGACCTGGTGTAACCTCTATGAAGTAGGTGGCAAAAGCAGTAGAAATAAATCAGAATATATCAAACAGCCAGAAGCAGAGCTCATCTGATCAGTTCTGACTTCTGTTGAGTGTCACCACTGTCAGAGGAGGTTTTGGGCACCAGTTTAAGTCTTTAATGGCCAAGTGCTGCCGTCATCTTCTGTCAGTTCATGCTCTTGAACTCCAAAGAAGTGCCGCTGGTGATTGCAGCTCTAGATACAGCTCCGCATGAATTTCACAACCAGAACAGTTAATTTTTAGATTGTTCTGTTCAGAAAGTGGGCGGTTTTCACACACAGTAAACATCACTTTTGTTGTTAAAAAAAAACTTTAAAAAGGCAGCTACATGATTCAGTTGTAAGTTCTTTGCTGTACCCTGTTTAGTCTGCTTCTATATGGTATGAATACAATAACGTGGAAGAGTGGAGAAATGTTTTATTAGGAGAGGTAAACATTACTTTTATTATGGTTCTGGTTTATTTTGGGGTTCATATATTATATGTGTGCACTAAAAAGACCGACCAGCTAAAAATAATGTTTCGCTAAGAGTTTATCTCACAATACTTAGTGATGATTTATCTCCCCTGATATTGACATAACTGGTCAATTGCCCAGAACTCCCAGTTTATTGCAGTCTATTGCGCTTTTCATGGGTATCTGGCAAGATGCTTCACTGTGATTTTACGAAATTTATTAAAGGGAGAGATCTCAGGCAGTTACAGCCCCATCCAGCCGGCATTACTCAGCTAAAACATCTCCACGAGCATAAGAGATTTCTCTGAATTTCATAGTATGGTGTCCCTGCAGTATAAAAACACACGTTTACACTGCTAATTGAATGTGTCTGATTATCCTTTTCAGTGATTTGTTTTAAATCATGGGACTTTTTTTTGAAAAAATGCTTCTATTTAATGGCTACTTCTCATCGATTTTCTACAAGCAGGTATCTGAGGTGTTTAGTCCCTGAGATAGAAACCTTCTCTGTGTCTACTACAAAGCAGCTCTTCTCACGGGATGTGCGCGTATATGCACATACACGTTTCCACCCAAATTTCCATGTCTCTCCATCTTGGATCTGGAAATATCATCCCTTTTTAGAGGGGAAGCCTGCCCGGGCTCAGTGCTCGGCTTCAGCGCCGAGGCAGCCAGCGGGGCGAACGCCTCACGTTGGGCACAGCGGGGCGAGCGCGGCCGCCGGACCTGCCGGACCCTCCGACCAGACCCAAGGAACACAAACATGGAGCGCGGGACAAAGTCCTGGGATAATTTTGACACAGATTCAACCCCGCACCGTGAGGGAGCGCCGACACTGCCGGCGAGCCGCGGCCTCCCACCCGCGCTCCCGCCCCGGAGCCTGCGCGGCCCCGGGAAGCCGCGGGACTGCCGGGACTTGCGGCCGCCGCGAGACTACAGTTCCCAGCGACCCCCGCGCGCCGCCCGGGCCGGCTGGGAGTCACGCTGTGTTTATCGGCGAGGCCCCGCCCCGCCGCGCGAGCGGTGGCGTCACCCTCGCGAGCCTCCCTCGCTCCCCCGTGGGCTGGTTAATATTCATGAGGCGCGCGCGCGCGGGGAGCGGCGGACGGCGGCGGGATCGCTCGCTCCTCGCCTGGCTGCCTCCCTCCCTAATGGCGCTGGCGACAGCCGGGCAGCGGGACTGAGCCAGGCACCGGCGGAATGCTTCCCGCGGCTGCTACGTAATCCCCCCCCCACCCCCGGGACGCGGCGCCGCGCTCCGCTCGGCCCCCCCGCGCCGCGCCGAG